>NC_091471.1:244987002-245257220 GCF_036971445.1 Narcine bancroftii
TTCTGATGCCGCCCCTGCTTACACAGATAATTATTGGATCAAGTTGGTAGCACTCTGTGGTCAGAAGGCAATAGGTTCAATCCCCACTCAAGAGAATTTATTTCCTAGTCAACTCAGGCAGCGCATTATTTGGAAAGTGCTGTACTCTTTATGGTGTGGTCTTTTTGCTGGTAAATGCTTGAAATTCTGCATCTAGAAGTCTGGGACATTGGTGTTAGTTTATGCACCTGTTGAAGCCGAGGCCTTGAAAGTTTATTCCTGAAAATGAATCTGCCACTGTGCTCTAGTACTGATCTCAACAGGGAGCCCGGAGGCAAGGCATCATTTTATTGAGATTCCATAGCTGTTGAATTTGCTATTAATCCTGCATAGGTTAGACCTGCGACAGCATCCACATCTGTTCATCGAGTGCTTGTCGCTGCCAGACAGAAAAGAAATGTGTTTAAATGTATTTATTGGTGTTTCTCCAATGTTTAAAATTCAATTTATAAAACATTTTGAATGTCAGAGATAGTCAGAAGTTTTTCAAATGGTTAACAGTCGGCAGTGCTGGGCAGGCACACGATTACAAAGGGTTTGTCCAGGCCGCATACTTACACAGGCTTTCAGTAGGAGCGGGCAATGCTTGAGAGAGGTAACGGGCATGCACGTGAGTTCTGGGGAGTAGGAAAAGCAGAGTGGTTTGCTCGAATGCGTGGGGCTCAGAAGGAAGAGAGAAAGGTTGTGGGTCTAGAGCAAATGGGAAAAGCAGGTGGGGGTGGCGAAGGGAACCTCCGGGAAGAAGAGGGTTGATGCTGAAAAATAAAATGTCGACACAGGTTTTGAGCTGAAGATGATTGAGTGCATCCTCTTCATTGTTCGTATAGCATGCATCCATTCCCCTTTTCAGAGAATGATCCTGCTCGATCACATCGATGCTAGGGGGAGGGGGACTCTAATGCCCCTCTCTGTCGCTCTTATGGTCCTGTGAATTGAACTCCAATCCATTTCTCTACCGCAGCCATGATGCAGCTGTGATGCAGCTAGCCAGAACTCCTGTAGAAGGATGACATAATGGTGGATGAGAGCCTTACCTGCTTCAGTTTTCAGTCACTGTTGCACCTTCCTGACAAAGGAGGAGATGTTGAGTATCCACGATAGATAAGAGAACTCCAAAGGACTTGGTGATCTCCACTCTCTCCTCGACAGAGTTGCTGATGTGTAGTGGAGGGCGGTCATTCTTGGTCCTTCTGAAGTCCACAATCATCTCCCTCGTCTTGTCCACGTTGAGTCTCAGGGTCTGAATTGGAAAATAAGTCTTACGAGGCAAGGTTAGCAGAGCTGGGGCTTTTCTCTTTGAAGCATAGAAGGATGAGAGGAGACTTAATAGAGGTCTACAAGATTATGAGAGGCATTATGAGTGGACCTCCTCTCCATAGTGTGACTCATCCTTGTTGCTGACTCTCGTAATCTCTACAGGCTCTCCCACGTGACCCAGTTACAACAAACCAGTCGCTCCCTCTTTCAGTCTTATGCATCCAAACTAATAGACACAGAAGGAAAGGGACTCAGGATAAAAATGAGAGAAACACTCCACCTGGGATCCTAATTGCCCTGAGCTCTTGGAACGTACAATTCTCTGCAGATTCCAAGCTCTTGTGTACACTTAAATTAATTTTTTTTTTGTCTTTTAACTTTTAATAAAATTAAGAAGCATCTCAAAAATTTTACTTGCTTATTTCAACAGGTTCTGAGTGGCTTGGAATGTGTAACACATTCAAAAACGTTCAATAACAGTGTTAGCTTAAACAGCTGGTGCACTGGTGAACGGGGATCTGCCACCTGTCAGAGCTGTTCTCGACGTCCAGCTTCCTACAGACTGCTCCGGGGCTCGGAGAAACATTCCCCCACTCTTACACTCTTCCCCACTGCTGGGTGGAGGGTGAGGTCACACTGAAGAAAATATCCAGACCGGATCAGGTACGGACAGCGAGTAGTCTCTGCTCCAAGACGTAGTCCAGTGAAGTCTGCATCTTCTGGAAGTCTGTGAAATTTCCATCAGCTTCCCCGGACTTGTTTAACTTCAGGGATTAAGTAAGGACCCATCTGTTGAGTCTTGGAAAGGATTCATCCTGAGGTCAATCAAACATTCTGTAATTAAGGCAAAGAATGGATGGGGAGACTAATTTGAAGGAGCTGTTCCTCAGCCTGGTGGTGCTGGCTCTGATCCACCTGTATCTCTTCCCCGATGAGAGCAGCTGAAAGATGCTGCATGCAGGGTAGAAGGGGTCCTCAATGATTTTGCGCTAGTGTATCTTGTATATTCTAAATGTTGGATTTAGTGAATAACACAAATTAGGCACTCAAGCAGTTTTAATGTTTTAAAATATTAAATTACCCTATATGACGATCCCGAAACTTAAAAATATCACCTCAAAATTTGGGTCGTCTTATATGCCAGGTCTAAAATCTGAACCTTGACAGCGAAGTCTTAACACACTGCTGTCTTCCTGCCTCCTTTGACGCGATCTTGCGCGCGTCCTGTTTTTAAATTTTAAATTTAGACATAGAGCACCATAACAGGTCATTTCAGCCCACAAGTCCCTGCCACCCACTTTAGACCTAATTAACCTGCCCCCCTGCCCCCCCCCACCCTGCCCGCCCGCCCGCCCAGGGAATGGTGGAAAGAATCGGAGCACCCCGGGAAAACCCACGGGAGAATTAATGAACTTCTTAGACAGCGCGGGATTTGAACCCAGATTTCGATTGCTGGCACTGTAAAGGCGTTGTGCTGTTAGTGATCCATGCTACCCCACAGGGTCCATCCACCCGGTCTGACTGTATAGGCTTTAAAAGGAGCCAAAGATGTTTATTTTAAAATAGGCTAATAAAATTAAACCCTTTGCAGGGTAATTTGGTATTAAAATATTGTGATTTGCTTTTAACCACATCAACTACTCAGCGGTAAGTGCCAGATTTTTGGGGTGCAGGTGGTCATCTTATACAAAGGGTATCTCTCAAAACTTAGGAGAACATTTTGGGTCATCTTATATGCCAGCATATACTGTATAAACAGAGATAAGCATCAGCAGTACATCTCCTTCAGAGACAGTCTCCTGGGCAAAGGGCATAACACTGTCATAGGGCCCAATCATAATGATTAAAAGACTTTGCACAGAAACAATCCCTTCAGCCCCTCAAGTATTTGCCAACCAGATGGCTCAAACACAGACTTCTGTTTCCATGAGTCCCTGCCCCTCGCCTAACCCTATTTCTCTTTTGTCTCTCTATCCCTTTCCTCCTGTCTCCATCTCTGCGTTCAAATGCATATCAATCTCTACCTTGTATACACCCAACGGCCTGGCCTCCACAGCTGCCTGTGGCAGCAAATTACAGAAGTGCTCCACTCTCTGGCAAAATAAATGTCTCTGCATCTGTTGTGTTGGGAAGGGTATCAGACTTGGTGGGTTCACAGAGAGATAAGTCTGGACACAAGTGTTACTTTTATTAAAACACGGGAAACAAACGGTACTAGATCACTACTTCTCTTAACCATATAACCATTTTCGGAGTGGAAACAGGCCATTTTGGCCTTTCAAGTCTGCACCGGTTCACTAGAACAACTCCACTAGCTCAAACCTCCCGCTCTCTGCCAATAACCCTCCAACTCCCTCACCTCCATGTACACATCCAACCTTCTCTTAAATGACAGAAGGGACCCTGCCGCAACTCTCTCATTCGGTAGATCATTCCATTCTGCCACCACTCGCTGAGGGGAAAAAGCGACCTCTAATATTTCTCCTAAAGTGTTGCCCCCTTACCCTTAACTCATGGCCTCTTGTTCCAACCTCCCCTGCCCTCAGGGGAAAAGTCTGTTTATGTCTAGTCTATCTATTCCTTTCATAATTTTAAATACTTCTATCAAATCCCCTCTCAGTCATCTACGTTCCAATGAATAAAGTCCCAGTCTCCTTAATCTCTTCCTATAATCTGGATGCTGTAAGCCAGGCAACATTCTTGTATGCCTTCTCTGCACCCTCTCCACCTTATCTATATCATTTCTATAATTTTGAGACCAGAACTGAACACAATACTCCAAACCTGGCCTCACCAATGCCTTAAACAGCTGCAGCATCACCTCCCAGCTCCTATACTCTATACTATGGCCAGCATACCATGCGCCTTCTTAACCATCCTGTCTACATGGGAATCCACCTTCAGTGAACTCTGTACCTTAACCCCCAGGTCCCTTTGCTCCTCTGCGTGCCTCAATGCCCTCCCCTTTACTGTATATGTATAATTCTGGTTATTTTTACCAAAATGCAACATTTCACACTTGTCAACATTGAATTCCATCTGCCATCTTTCAACCCGCTCTTCCAAACAAGCCAAATCCTTCTGTAATCCAAGAAAATCTACCTCACTATCTCCTATCCGCATATTTGCTTACCCAGTTAACCACGCCCTCCTCTAAATCATTAATATAAATGATAAACAACAAGAGACCCAGCACCGATCCCTGAGGCACCCCGCTTGTCACAGGCTTCCAACCTGACAGACAGTTGTTCACCATGACTCTCTGCTGTCTATCTCCCAGCCACCTCCAAACCCATGTCACAGTCTCTCTACTAATTCCTAGTGAGTGAACCTTCCTTCTTCACCTTCCATGCGGAATGTTATCAAAAGCCTTACTAAATTCCAACTAGATCACATCCACCGCTCTAACTTCATCCACCTTTTTTGTCACTTCCTCAAAAAAACTCAACAAGGTTCATCAAACATGACTTTCCTTTTACAAACCCATGCTGGGTGCCCCTAATCAATCCCTGCCTATCCAAATATGTGTTGTATACTATCTCGAAGAATACCCTCCATAACCTTCCTCACCACCGAAGTCAAACTTACTGGCTGATAATTACTTGGCCTACACCTACTGCCTTTTTTAAACAACAACAACATTCGCAAACCTCCAATCCTGTGATACCACCCCCTCCTCCAGTGATCTTTGAAAAATCACTTTCAGAGCCCCCGCTATTTGCTCCCTGACCTCCCTTAAAGTCCTGGTAAAAGTCCCATCAGGGCCAGGAGACTTATCCACCTTAATTGACCCTAGAAGCTCCAAAACTCTCACTTTACTAATCCCTATCCTTTCCATAACTAAGCTCTTTGTCTCTCTTATCTCGTATAGTCAATGTCCCTTTCCCTCGTGAATATGGACGAGAAAAAATATTTCTCCCATCTCATATGGTTCCTGACGTAGTTCACCGGTCCCATCATCCAGTGGACCTATTCTATCCTTAACCCTCCTTTTACTGTTCAGATATCTGTAAAAACCTTTAGGATTCACCTTTGTCTTATTAGCTATGGACTCCTCATACCTTCTTTTTGCCTTTCTAATTTCCCTCTTAAGGTTCTTTCTGCAATCTAAGTGACGACCATACATCTCCTCAATCCCTTGCTTTTTATATTTGGTATAGGCCTCCCTCTTGTCCCAAACCAACTTCTTAATTTCACCAGAAAACCACAGCTCCCTCGAACCTTTAGTCTTCCCCTTCGGCCTGACTGGAACAAAAAGATCCTGTATTCTCAAAATCTCACCCCTAAATTCCCCCCAAATTTCCTCTACATCCTTCCCAGCAAAAAGATCAGCCCACACAACTCTCTGCAAATCCCTTCTCATTTCTCCAATTCTGGCCTTCCCCCACTCGAAGACCTTCAACCTCGGACCCAACCTATCCCTTCCCATCATTAAGCTAAAGCTAAGGGACCCATGATCACTGGATCCAAACTTCTCTCCAGCGCTTACCTCCGTCACCTGTCCCATTGCATTTCCAAACAGCAGATCTAAAACCGCTCCCCCTCTAGTTGGCGTCTCAACATATTGCAGCAAAAAGCAATCCTGAACACAATGTATAAATACTAAGCCAACCTGCCCTTTTAATGATTGCGTTTCCCAATCTATGTTTGGAAAATTGAAATCCCCAACCAACACCACCCTATTTCTCCTGCACATCTCACCTATTTCCTTGCACATTTGCTCTTCTAGTTCCCTTTCCCCATTTGGAGGCCTATAATATACCCCCATAATAGTAACCTCACCCTTCTTATTTTTCAGCTCTACCCACACTGCCTCCCTCGACAAGCCCTCCAGTCTACCTTACCTCAGCAGTGCTGTAATATCCTCCCTGACAAGTAATGCCACACCTCCCCCTCTTACTCCACCAATCTGTCACATCTAAAGCAGCAAAATCCTGGAACATTTAACTGCCAGTCACAACCTTCCTTCAACCACGTCTCGCTAATGGCCACAACATCATAATGCCACATGTCAATCCACACCTTTAGCTCACCCAGCTTCCTTACTACTCTCTTCGCATTAAAATAAGTACAATCAGGGATCTCCTACATCCTATCTTCTGCATATCCTCCTCTCTTCCATCCTCACAATTTTCACTACAGCATCTTTTTACTACTTCCTGCTTTTCCTCCCTCAAATTATTCAAACTTGTCTCTTTCCTTAGCCTACTAACCCTCACCCTGCTGTCCTGCCTAACTTGAAACCCTGTCCCCAACCATATTAGTTTAACCACTCCTCCCCCCCCAGCCCCCGACAGCCCTAGCAAATGCCCCCGCCAGGACACTGGTCCCTCTGGGATTAAGATGTAACCCATCATTATGGTATAGGTTCCATCTCCCCCCAAAAAAGATCCCAGTGGTCCAAGAACTTGAAACCCTGTCTCTTACTCCACCCCTTTAGCCACGCATTTAACCTCTACCTAATTCTATTTCTGCCTTCATTGTCACATGGCACAGGAAGCAATCCAGAGATTTCTCCCTTAGTGGTCCTCCTTTCAAGCTCCCTACCCAACTCCCTATACTTATTCTGCAGGATCACTTCCTTCTTCCTTCCAATATCATTGGTACCAACATGTACCACAACTTCAGGCTCCTCACCCTCCCCTTTTTGGATGTTCTGAACACGCATAGTCACATCCCAGACCCTGCCACCAGGGAGGCAAACCACCATCCGGTTTTCCTTATTGCGTCCACAAAAACCTCTGTCTGTCCTCCTAACCATTGAATCCCCTATAACTATCGCCCTTTTCCTTTTATCCCTACCTTTCTGGGTCACAGAGGTTGACACCACACCTCTGCCCACCATAGTCTGACTATCCCCCTCCTCAGTACTCAAGGTGGGGATTACAGTTTTGGGTGCTTGCACATGAACCTGACCCCTTTCCTCCTCCTAATGGTAACCTTCTGCACCTCCTCCTGTGGCCCCTATGAGACCACCTGCCTGTAGCTCTTGTCTATGATAGCCTCATTCTCCCTAACCAGAGTAAGGTCATCAAGCTGCAGCTCCATTTCCTTCACCTGGTCCTTCAGGCCACACTCCTTGTCTGTAATGGCCTCACTTTCCCTAACCAGAGAGAGATCATCGAGCTGCAGCTCAAGTTCCCTGACTCGGTCCTTAAATGCTGCTGCTCAGCACACTTTGTGCAAACCTTACAAGGTAAAAAATAAACAAATATATTTTAAATTAACTGTGAATGGCTTACCTTTCATCCAGCACGCTCGTCCTCAGCCTCTGCTCACCTAAGCCTCTTGAGCCAAAGCCTCAAAGACCCACTCCCTCACTGGGCTTCTCCTCACTGGTCGCTCCCCTATACTTACCCTCCTTTTATTGGCTCCTTGGCCAATTAACCCCCTCACTCTCTCCAAGCTCCTGTTCCTCCAGATAGTCACCTGAACTCCAGTCGCCACCTCCTCCAACTCACAGCCCGAACCAAGTAGGCCCAAGCCTACTTCAGCAGCAATATAGAGATTCACCTCACTCTTTGGTTGGACTCCGACAATGGTAAACCTATACTTAACCTGCTCACACACTACACACACCAGGTTCTCGGTACCAATGGGGATGCGGCTCTCTGAAAGTACCGACCTATCACAGTACTAATGGCTCAACTTCAGTGTAGTGCACACCCTACCTGCAACACTTCAGGAGATATCCATGGTAGTGAGCTGGCATCGAGTGATGTCAGGGGCTTGGACCACGAGGCAGAGAGAAAGAATGTGCTGTGCCTTGGTGTCATACACAGTGCAAATCCATGCATCTAGCCAATAATGGCCTGAGGTCATTAGCCATCGACAAGGTGTGTACTGATGGGTGGCCGGTGTCCAACCTTGATTGACAGGTGATGTGGGTTCTGAATAAGTTTCAGATGGGGAGGACACGTGACCACCTGCAATGCGCACATTCCAGACAGGCAGGAGGGCCACGTTTCCTCCACGCACAACAGAATCTCTGTTTTAAATGGGCACCCTTCAACCTTGAAGTGGTGCCCTCTTTCCCTGGACTCCCCCACCAAGGGAAACAACTTTGCTAGATCTACTCTGTAATCTTCTTGTCATTTTAAAAAAACCCACTTGTGATGGGACAATCCCCTGATCCTGGGAACTAGCTCATTTCTGACTGCTTCCAATGACAATGCACATTGATCCAGCTGTGCCCTGATAATGGGTTTATTATCATAGACATTGAACGGCATACATATGCACCAAAATTATTACTTGCTGAAGCCAAATAGGTGCCTCATGAACAAGACAACTGCAATGCATGAAGTTTCAAAGTTCAGATTTATTGTCAGAGAACATACATCACATCACATTCTACCCTGAGGTTCTTGTTCCTGCGGGATAAAGACCACCCTGATAAAGAATGTTAAATTAAAAAGAGATGATGAATCCAAAAATAACGTTGAATAATAAATGTATTCACAGTAACCATAGTGCCGGAGGGAAAAGAAAGTGGCTTTACGATAGCGCAGACAGGGTTTTTTTTTTGCGGAAACTTCTGAAATCCCCCACTTGGCCACCTGATCCACCTGCCTGCTCTTGTTTTGTGCGGAGGATGTTCAAGATAAACAAGGGTCTGAGATGATGGAATAGAATTTTTACCTCACAGTCAAAGTTACATTTATTGCAAAGCACATATATAGCATCACATGTAGAACACTACAGCACAGAACAAGCCATCTGGCCTTCGATGTCGCGACAACTCATATATTCCTTAAAAAATGTTCTCAACCTTCCCTACCACGTAACCCTCTTTTTTTTCCCCCTTTCATCCATGTGCCTGTCCAAGAGACTCTTAAATGCCCGTAATATTTCAACATCCACCACCATCCCTGACAGGCCGTTCCTGGAACCCACTACTCTCTGCATAAAAATACTTAGCTCTAAACTTTCCTCCATTCACATTGTACACATGATTGCTGATCGTGCCCTGGGAAATAGGCCTGGCTGCCCACTCTCAAAACCTTGTCGACCTTGTCATCCTTTTAAGCTCCAAATAGAAAAGTCCCAGCTCTCCTAACCTTGCCTCATAAGACATTTTCCAATCCTGGCAACATCCTGGTAAATCCCCTCTGCCCCCTCTCCATAGCTCCCACATCCTTCCTGTAGTGAGGTGACCAGAACTGAACATAATATTCTAAGTGTGGTCTCACCAGAGATTCGTAGAGTTGCAACATGACCTCTCTACTCTTGAACTCAATCCCCCTTTTTACCATAGAGAGTAGGGGAGATTCAAACAAGAGGACAAGGTTTGAGATTGAAGGGGGAAAAGTTTAGGGGGAAGTTCTTACTCAGACGGTGGTGGGAGTGTGGAACGAGCTTCCAGCTGAAATGGTAGATGTGGGTGTGATTTTAACGCTTAAGGAAAAGTTAGACGAGAGAGGTAGGGAAGGTTATGAGCTGGGTGCAGGTCAATGGGACTAGGTGGGAGAAGGTTTTTGGCCTGGACTAGAAGGGCCGAAGTGGCCTGTTTCTGTGCTGTGATTGTTATATGGTTATTAATGAAACTCAGCACCCCATAGGCCTCTTTAGCTATCCTATCAACCTGTGCGGCGACCTTGAGGGATATATGGATTTGGACCCCAAGGTCCCTCTGTTCATCCACACTTTTAAGTAACCAACCAGTAAGCTTTTACTCAGCCTTTTGGTCTGTCCTTCCAAAATGTATCACCTCACACTTATACTGGAGAGACTGGACACACCACGTGTGAATCTACATCTAATGCTGGCGTTGTGGCCTCCTCTATGTCAGACAGACTGGGAGATTGTTTAATTGAGTACCTTCGCTCTGTCCGCAGCAATAGCGGGGACGTCCCAGTGACAAGTCATTTCAATTCCGGACCCCACTCCCATTCTGACGTGTCTGTCCATGGCCTCATGCACTGCCAAATAAAGGGCACCCACAAATTGGAGGAACAATATCAAATATTCCACTCTCCAAACTGATGGCATTAACATCAACTTCTCCAGTTTCGGTTAAGCCTCTCTACATATCTCTCTCTCTCTTCTCCATCTGCCTGTGTCCTTTACTCCAGCTCCTCCTTTGCATCCCACTCCATCAGCTTTTTTTTTCTCTTGTTCCCTTCCACCCATATCCACCTTTGACATCTTGCTTATTTGCCTAGTGCTCCTCCACTGTGGTGAAGCACACAAACACAAAACACAAGGAGACCGTACTACGGGCTTCAATCAGCTCAAACTCTGTACACACCAGTCTTAATATCTTGGCTGGCTCCACGCATGCCTGGCTGTCCTTTGCTGGCTCCACGTGTCCACCTGACCCCGGGGGAGGGGCCGGCTCCCAGGTTGCCTACCTGCAGGTATGGTGGTTTCCCCCTGCAGTGGGCTGGTAGGAGTGTGACCAGTGTAGTGCTTGTATCACCACATCCCCCATGTTTTTATTTCAGGTTCCTGTCTGCCTTTTGATGAGGGGCTCAGGTCTGAATCGTTGATTGTGTGTCTTTGCTGTATAAAGAATGCTGTGTGACCTGCTGAATTTCTCCGGCACTTTGAACTATAATCACAGGCATCTGCAGGTATCGTTAAGAAGCTTTCTTTTTAAGAAGCTGGAATGAGACGTGCTCATTGTGAAATTATCGGATTTAATCTTGAAGAAAAAGTCCAGAGTTATTTCATGATTTGAATTTTAAATTCCCTGAAGGGGTTTGAATTCCTTCTTTGGATCTACGGAAAGAAAACTAACGAACGTAAAGCTCAGAAGACTGCAGACACCGAGGTTGAAGTTAAAAACCCCATGCTGGAGAAACTCTCAGCAGGTCACACATTGTACTTTGTGTAGCGAAGACACACAACAAATGTTTTGGGCTAGCGGCCTTCATCAAAGTATGAGCAATAAAAGCAGTGACTGTCAATCCATGACTGAACCGCCAACACGCCAGGACCATGATCAGATTAGAGGACATGGGGCATTAATGGAAAAAATAAATAATGACAAATCCCACAGACCCAACAGGGATGAAGAAATAATAAAACTGTGATCTGCGCTGGAAACGCCGACTTGGAACAGAGATTCAGCATATCGACCCACTAAAAAGCAGCAGAGTGTATATTTAGATTGAGGTACTCCAGCTATGTGAAGAGCCGAGAGTAATTGGATTTGTTTGTGTAGTCAATAAACACTTGACTTATCATATCCACCCATTTATACTGAGCCCACGTGAGTTTCTGCCCACATTTCCCATCAATTCCACCACTCAGAATCAGAATTTATTGTCATGAACTTGCAACGTAATTTGTGGCTTTGCGGCAAACATTGCTACACAATTACAGGAACTTGATTGACAGAGGGGAAGAAGCTGTCCTTGTGCCGCTGGGTGCTCGTCTTCAGGCTCTTGTACCTTTTTGCCGATGGTAGCATAGTGAAGGGGGCATGGCCTGGGTGGGGGGGGGGGGGAGTCCTTGAGGATAGAGGTGGCTTTCTTATGACACCACCTCTTGTAGATGTCCTCGATGGAGTGAAGACTGGTACCCATTATGGCGCTGGCTGAGTTAACAACTCTAAAGTTTCTTCCTGTCCTGTTCATTGGCACCTCCATACCTGGTGATACAATCAGACAGAGTGCTCTCCACAGTCCACCTATTTTTAAGAATCTTTGGTGACATACCAAATCTCCTCAATCACCTCACAAAGTATTGCAACTGGTGAGCCTTCCACGTTTGCATTGACAAGGAGGCTCCAGGATAGATCCTCAGAGATGTTGACACTCAGGAAATTGAATTTCTTGACACTTTCCACTGCTGACCCATCAATATTCTCCTGCTTTCCTCCTGAAGTCCACAAACCACTAAAACCCACTGTTTTAATCGTCCCTCACGGACTCATTATGTGCACGGTTTCATAACTCCAAAGGAAATGGGCCAATGACAATTTTTCTCAAGCAGAATATTTCAATAACAATTGGGTCTAGAGCAGTGGATCTCAACCTTTTTTACCCCCCTAACACACCTATGGCATAGGGATTACTTAAGATATGTAAGTGGGAATAAAAAGTTTGAAAACCACTGGCCTGGAGCGTAGAAGAATGAGGGAAGATTTGATGGAGGTACTTAAAATTACGATGGGTTTAGGTAGAGTAAATGCAAGCAGGCTTTTTCCACTGAGGTTAGGAGAGATTAAAAAAAAACTAGAGGGCATGGGTTTATGTGAAAGGGAAAAAGTTTAAAGGGAACATTAAGGGGAACTTCTTCACGCAGAGAATGGTGGGGGCATAAAACGAGCTGCCAGCTGAATTGGCAATTGCAGGCTCAATTTTGACATTTAAGAAAAATTTGGATGTATGTGGATGGGAGGGGTATGGAGGGCTATTGTCTGGGTGGAGGTCAGTGAGACTAGCCAGAATAATAATCTGCACAGACTAGATGGGCTGAATGGCCTGTTTCTGCTCCATGATTCGATGGAAAGACAAAGAAAGCAAATTCATCAGTAACTTTCCAAAGGGAAGAGATAAATAATCGAAAGGTTCCTTCTGATTGCTGCATAATAATGTTTAAAATGTAATATTCATAAACTTGTGGCTCCATTAGCCCAGTGGTTAGAGCACTGGTTTTGTAAACCAGGAATCATAATTTTGATCCTTATGGGGGCCTCATTTCTGTGAGGGGTGCTTGACAAAGTAGCAACTCTCTGTTTTCCTTACGTTAGACAAAGTTAAAGAATGTCATGAGGTATTACATGACAATAATTGAACCTTTCCCTTTCCAAAGAGTCGCCACAAGCATTGCCTGGTGCCCCTATTAACAGGAGAATGAGAAGCAAAACAGAGTCCTTTCAGAGACACTGAGTGTCCGTGGATTCGACTCCAGCTGGACAGAGTCCTGGTGAATTCATCTGCAACCCGAGCCCCAGGTCCAAACCTCCGATACGATCAGGAAGCCTTCAGCACCCAAGGCCCTTCAGGAGCCCTTCCTGGCCTCAGCGCCTTCTCAAATCCTGGTGCTAGGGGCAAAAAGGGACTTGGGCTCTTCCTAGAGCAAGGTCCGAAACCAAAGGACCTCTCATGGAAGAGAGATCCTCTCCATTTCACCGTCGGCCCTGATCAGTTGGCCAGGTCCAGTTTAAGACCTACTCCATCGCAAGGAATAATCACGATGTTTTCATGAAAGCGTGAACATGTCTTTAAAGGCAAATAAACCCTTGCACTTCAGGATATTAGATTAATATTGTTCAATGTTGTCCCATTGAATTGGACAGATCATGGCTCCCAAAGTCAAACATGGCCTGAGATTGCTAAATACATAACCACTGGTACATGTAATCATTATATTAACTAGAACAGGTCTGACTGACAAATACTTTATTGACAATACATCAGTTTTTAATTGGAACATTACTGCATATTTACATGAGATGGGTAGAAAGGAGAAACTCCATGAATCCCAGGTTTATTTTAGTTAAACGTTACTTGAGTTAACTCTTGATTTACCTAAATTAAACAAAGTTTACCATGCTCAAAGAATGCAAAGAAACCTCACATCTATCTGCACCCAAAGCTCATCCTCAACTTTTCTTTCGGCCACAGCCCTCCTCAAGTGAAGTCCCCTTTATTTGTCGTTCATACCATGCACAGTAAGGACGAGATTTCTCTAGGACCATGGAGCAGATTACATAAATAGTTAAATATTAAGTCAAAATCCATGATATTCTAGTACACGTATGATCACCCAATTTCCCAATCCAGAATGCGTACAGACATACACATTCAAAAATGTATCCAGCAACCTCTCTCTCTCTTTGTCTCCACACACACATACATGCATGCACACCTTTAAATGAATCTGAAGTGGCAGTAAATTTCAATCCTGGGTGGAAGGCTCTGCAGACTTTTAACAGCAGCATTGACTCCCAGCAAGGTACCTTCATCCCTCTTCACACCCAAACATTTCATTCAACCAGAATCCCTCAATCCTGTGGCTTAATTGGTCTCTTCTGCAGTACAAATCCTCAGTGTCCTTTTTTTTATCTGTTACTTCGAAGAAGACCTATCAATATCAGACCCAGCCAGCTTAAAGTTGACCTGCAGGCTGACGTTAAGATTCAAGGCACATTCTGTCTTCCTGACATAGATCTCGCAACCCTGCTGTGATCACCATTGTGGTTCATCCATCGATAAGGTTATTGATCCAGATTCTTGTTAATTGACATTGCTCCGATGGAGTTTAGGATGTGAATGATGATCAATTTTTACAGAGCTGTTGATTGCCAAGTGATTAATTCTGTGGTCTTTGATCTTCAGTCATCTTAAGTAGACACAGCAAGTTAATCCTTGATAAACTCTGCTTCAAAGCCATTTCTCCCCTTACTGCTATTACAGCACATGGATTGGTTTTCTCCAGCCTATTGCTCTCATGACCCAGCAGAAATAAATTTATATTTCTGACTATTTTTTAATGTAAGGGCACAGCACGGTAACAGGCCCTTACAGTCCATGCAATCTATGCCACCCAATTATCCTTTGGAGGGTGGATGGAAACCAGAGAACCCGGAGGAAATCCATGCAGGTCATGGGGGACAAATTCCTTACAGACTGCATTGGATTCATACACGGCACTGTGTAGCGTTGCACTAACAGCAACATTTAGTGGATCGATGGTCACAAATAACAGCGGTATACGTGACGAGATCATCAGCTTTATTGATGATGTGCAATTGATATCGAGATCTGAGGCTGCTGCAGGCGCAGAGATCAGCGTGTGCGCTGGGCTCTAGTTCGGCTGTGGAAGGCACAGGCCAGGATCCGGGGGCAGGTGCGCCTAGTGGAGGGTGATAATGGGGTATTACTGCTTGGGTGGATGTAGGTGCTGGAGTGAGTGAGAGTATGGGTGTTGTGGCATAGGTGGCTGTTGGTCTTCATGTAAGTGGTGTCGGATGCTTGGGTTGGTAGGGGTACTGGGATTTGTGGCATGCAAGGATTTTGGTGGCTGCTGGAGCTTATGTATGTGTTGCGATGTGTGCAGGTAGACCCCTACTTACGACAGGGTTCCATTCCACGTCATAAATTAAAATGATCGTTTATTTAAATGTATTTTAAATGCTGAAAGCCTTTTATACAACACAAATTAAACTGGAAAAAAAAACATTACAGAGCTGTGCCATGTAGAGGAAACATTGTAATTTGAAACCGAAAATATCTGATCCTTACTGCTGTATCTTTGAAATATCACGTTGGGCCTATCTGTATTGGGGATTGCCGGGTGTGGTTAATAATAGTGAAACACGAAAGTCTGCAGATGCTGTGATTGCAATTAAAACACAGAACTCAGAATGTCTCGTAGCATCCATAAATGACCAACATTTTGGGCGTACATCCTTCTTCAAGGTGTGAGAAAAAGCAGGCAGCGCCTGAATAAAAGAAATGGTGGGAAGAGGAGTACAGACCAATAGACAAAAGGTAATGATTGGATATTGGAGAAGAGACAGGAAGTTAACAATTAATAGGGGAAGAGGGATGTTTCTCTAAGAAAACAGAGCTGGGATAAAGGAAAGAGAGAAAGAGAGAGAGAGAGAGAGAGTGAGAGACAAAGACAGCAAGGGAGACATGGGAAGGGGGAGGGCTAATGGAAACTGGAGGTCAATGTCAATGCCATGCAATTGGAAGGGGCCTGGATGGAATATGAAGAGTTGGTCCTCCAGTTTCCAGGTGCTCTCAGTCTGGCAGTGCATGAGACTGCCACTGGGAGAACCGTTCAATTGTGATGGGCACAGTCGAGGTGCTCATCAAAGTGATCTCCCAGTCGTCCATCAGTCTCTCCGAGGAGACAACAATGGGAACACCTGATGCATTAGATGACCCCTGTAGATTTGTAAGTGAAGTGCTACTTCACTGGGAAGGAATCTGATGCTAGTGTAAAAGCTGTGATTTGTAAGGATCTCAGGGTTGTATGTGATGTCATTTATATTCTCTGACAATAAATCTGAATGTCAAACTTTGAAGGATGTTCGATATTGAGGATTGTTGGAGTTTTGAAGATTGGGGCTCTGTAAGTGTAGAACTTTTGAGTATTGGGCAATGTGAATTTTGCATTTTTGGACATTGGCAGCTTTTGAATATGGAAGGGTATAGGGTAGGGCAGATAGGTTTTCCAAGAATCAGTGGATGCCAGGACTTCCTTACCCTCTTTGACCCAGAGCTAAAGCTGTAACAAAAGCAACCAGACATTCTTATCTGAGTTGGAGCTGATGATCACGCTGTAAATCATAATGAGAAATGTAATTGGTTTATGGTCACTGGCTAAATCAAATTGTGTTATTGTCACACCAGAATATTGGATTTCCATTTGGTCTTTGAGGATTTTGTTCCATGATTTAATTTGACTTTATAATCTGCCAGGTTGGTTGGTTAATGATGAGAAATTATATTGGACCTCCAGATTTCCCTGGAGTTTTAACTGCTGTGAGTTGGAATTCCAGATATTCTGAAAAGTCAGTGAAGAATATTGAGAATAGAATTCACATTTCCAATTTACTTATCAAAAATCTATACTGGGTGATTGTTATATCAACGAGGAAAAGGTCCAAGAACATATCTCAATTAAATACTTCCTCCGGGGAGTTGCACCTCACAAATGGTTCACAATCATGGCAAACAGCTTCTCTGATTGTGAGACATTGTCTTCCTGCTGCTTGAGCCCACAGGTTTCCGCTCAGACCTCAGAACATTATCAGTGAGTCACAGGTAGAAGGCGAAATGCAATTTTAGGATGGAAATGGGAGTCAATTTGTTCCAGGTGTTGAACAGCCTGCATTAATGCTCCATCGCCAACAACTGAGGTGAATATGCTAGGAAGTTAAAAAGCTTTTAACCTACCTTATCTTCTACTTACCTGGAACAAGTATAGGAGGCCACAATATCACCTGTCTCCATGACTGACAGCAAGCAGTGAAGTAAATTTACAGAGATTAGTATCTACCATCAGCACAGAGAGCGAAAGACTTGGCCGAACTCTAAACAAAAAGAAATCTGAAGTCATGGCAATGTCAAAGAAATCTGATATTCCAAATTGTAGGATCGTACTGGGAAATGAAATCTTGAAATGAGTTCATCACTTCAAGTTCCTTGGATTACGGAGAACATCTGACATACACTGAAACCTCGTTAGAACGCGATTCGTTAATCCGCAGAATTGTTTATAGCGCGGGTGTCTGTGGACCCCAAACTTTGCAAATTTTGAAAGATAGATGGATGGAAAATAAGATGGGTTTGACAGATTATTGACACGCATTTTGCCCTCAAAGTCCATTTCTTTGATCACGATGACAAAGGGAACCACGTTATACATCACTTTGATCTGTAATGGCGGCTCCTTTTAAGTGGTCATTTTGAAGGAAAAACTCCAAATTTCTGTAGAATTCAGAATCCCAATATTAAAAGAATACACTTGCTTCCTTTCATTGAAATTGTTAGTTATAAATAGCGGATCCTTCGAAAACTGGTAATATTTGTGTTTGATTATCCGTGGGCGCTCCGACATATAAGCATTTGTTCTGCGACTCGGCTGTAACGCGGTATGAAATCTTGGGCCCCAACTACCACGTTCTGACCATGCGTCAGGCAGTACTAGGTTATGCGGTACCAGTGGCACTCAGAGAAATGATCTGATCTGGGAAGTAAAGGGTAACCTGACGAAGGGCCCAGGCCCGAGACTTGCTGAGTCTCTCCATCGCTCTTGTGTATGGAAAATGCCCAATGATCTCACTCATCTGGAGAGGGAGGGATTGATAGCTGGGAGAAAGGTGACTTTTAATCAACTAAGTAGACTTCAATGTTTTACATCAATACTTAGCACAGGAATGAAAGGTCAGGAAAAGCTTTAATTATTTTTAACAAGGTTTTTGCCTTTTACTTTGTCTCAAGTCCTTTTTCGGTTAGCATGCATGTTTTTGAACGCTAATCAGATTTGGCGAGGCTTCGGTCTGGAGAGTGGAGGAGGGGTGCGGGAACAGGGGCAGGGACTGGGAATGGGTGTCACCCGCAGTCAGTGCAGCTGGCCATTCTGAGGGCACCCCCTTTGCACAAGTACAACCCGACGAAACGGCGTTCTCCGATCCTCAGTGCAAAACACGCAGACACACAACCTGACATAACAAATAAACGGACAAAAATGACATATGCTGGACGTGTATTCACAAATACAAATCAATTAATAAATATGAGAGTCTCGGAGGGTCAGTGTGAGCAGTTCCTCTGGTCGTTCAGTGTTCTCACTGCCCGTGGGAAGAAGCTGATCCTCAGCCTGGTGGTGCTGGCTCTGATCCTCCTGTATCTCTTTCCTGACAGGAGCAGCTGAGAGATGCTGTGTGCGGGGTAGAAGGGGTCCTCAATGAGTTTGCATGCCCTCTTCATACAACGATCCAAGTAGACCACATGGATTTGGGGAGGGGGGTGGGGAGAGAGAAAAACTCCAGTGATCCTCTCTGTCACTTTTATGGTCCTGTGGATTGATCTTCGATCCATTTCTCTGCAGCAACTAGACCACACTGTAAGGCAGCCAGCCAGGACGCTCTTGATGGAACTCCAATAGAAGATTGACATGATGGTGGCCAGGGGAGGAGTTTTCAGGGCACCAGGAAATCTGCTTCTGTGTGTTTGTTTCCCGCTTAGGGATGTGCTGCCCTATTGTTTTCCTTCAGTTTCCTCTGATACAAAAAGCACCTCACATTGTGATATGGTGCTACATCAATGCAGGTTTTAAATAGAACATTAACCTTTGCATGTGTTCAGACACAAATCTGAGCTAATGACTCGCCATCCTAACTCTGCTATTGCAAGTCTACTTTATGTAGGAAAGATAAAGATACATAATCAACAGTTTGGGCTTGAGCCCTTTATTAACTTGTGAGCAAAATGTAGGCAGGTGCCCAAACAAAATGGTGGTGAGGAGGGACAGGGGGAAGATCATGGATCCACAGGCAAGAGGTCGTTCCTTCAGCATTGTGCTTTTCCTTCAATTGTGGTGTCTGCGGGCTTTCATGTTTTACTCCCATACAAACCTGCTCCTAATGATATTCTGACCAATGCCTGGAACTTCTCATGCTGAGATTACAACCAGTCCAAGACCCTCCTCTGTAACGCCTGCTTGTCCCTGCCACCTTCTCAGCTCCCTTGGTCCTGGAGTCCTAATCCCTGATCTTGCTGCCAAGTCAGCGCAGCCCTGGCCTGTCTCCTGGATAGTTTGAATAATTAATGGCCCGACTCAGGGAGAGAGTGAGTTAAGTGCACTGAAACACAGGCCAAGCAGCATCCTGTGAAAAGAATGGAAGCCCTAAGGACATTTGGAACAAGAAACCTGCCCGCATTCTCAGTCAGAAAGGGAATTCTGACTGAGGGAAGGTTGTCTTGTACCAACAAAGTCTCTGCTGGCTTGTGAGACAAGAACATCATCCATTTCTAAATTTAAAATGCAGGGTAATTTCATCACTGCCTCTAGTAAATAATTAATGAGGCTTAGTTATAAATCTCTGGGATCTTGATGCCTGAAATTATTTTCTAAATTCACAAGCAGGATTATAAACTTTATATATTTGTTTAACTTTTAGAAATTCTTTTGTATACTTTCAATTTAAAACAGTGATTATTTTGCATGAGTGGGGTTAACGGTGAGGGGCCTGGAATCGGTCACTCTTCCTGGTGGATAATTTCTTCAGGAAAGTGAGGGTAGGCCCCACGGATCTCCTTGTTAGTGTTGGCCCAATGTAGTTTAATTCTGGCAGAGGCTTGAGAATAGAGAACCAGAATCAGAACTAGGATTTATTGTCATGAACAAGTCATGAAATTCAGAGTTTTGTGGCAGCGTCACAGTGCAAGCATTCATATTTTAACCATCTTACGACATTACTATAAATAAAGTGTACGAAATGTTAAGCAGTGTCTTTGGTTCATTGATTATTCAAGAATCTGATGGCAGTGGGGAGGAAGCTGTCCCTGTGCTCATCTTTAGAATCCTGTACCTTTTCCCCGATGGTAGCAGAGTGATGGCCTGGGAGATGGGGGTCTTTAAAGACACTGCACTGAAACAGTTTCTTCTCTATTTCTAGTCTACGCTGAACTCATATACCTCAATTTGTCCCACTGACCTGTAGCCAGACCATATCCCTCCATTTCCCTCCCATCCATGTCCAAATTTTTCTTTAAATTAATCCTGCATTCACCAATTCAGCTGGCAGCTTGTTCTACACTCCCACCACTCTCTGTGTGAAGGAAGTTCCTCCTAAACATTTCCCCTTTCAATCTTAATCCATGTCCTCTGGTTTCTATCTCACCAAACTGATGCACCATCAATAACTCAAAGTCTGAAGTTATCCAAAATTGATAGGCTTTTATGGAGGGGTCACAGGTACAGTCAGCCAACAGGTTTGCCCAGACAGGTTAAACATATATTTATCACACTAACCTCAGTCGAAAGAGCCCCTGCTTGCATTTAGTCTAATTATACCCATCATAATTTGGTATATCTCTATCAAATCTCCCCTCTTTCTTCTGCCCCTCAGGGAATAAAATTTCACCTCTCCCTGTAACTCAGTTCCTCAAGACCCAGCAACATCCTTGTAAATCTTCTCTGCCAATCTTATTAATATCCTTCCTGTAGTTCGGTGACCAAAAGTGCACACACACTCCAAATTTGATATCATCAATGTCTTGCACAACATCACCATAACACCCCAACTCTTACACTCAATACTTTGATTTATGAGGGCCAAGATACCAAAAGCTCTCTCTATGACCTTATCTGTGATGTCACTTTCAGGGATTAATATGCCTGTATTTCTCTGATCTTGGAATTCTTTACGCCAGAGAGTTCTGAGATGGATACTAAAGGTGGGATGGAGAGATTCATGGATTCAAGTATTCTGGGGATATGGCAGGAAAGTGGAGCTGAGACCAAGATGATCAGCCAAAATGTTATTGAGGGTAGAGCAAGCAGGATCTACACATCGAATCATAGAAACAAATTTTTTTGCCCAATTTTTGCATGATGAGTCCACATTGAGCATCTTCGCTTTGTCTGCCGTAATAGCGGGGACCTCCCAGTGGCCAACCATTTAAATTCCACGCACTACTCCCATGCCGACATGTCTCTCCTCAGCCTCAAACTGAGGCCACCCGCTAATTGGAGGAATAATACTTGCATTCCGTCTGGATACTCTCCAACCTGATTGCAGTAGAATCGACGTCTCCAGTTTCCGTTCAGCCCCTCCCCCCCATCTTTCTCTTTCTCTCCCTTTCCTCCAGCTCCTGCCCCCATTCCCTTTCCATCAGAGAGCTACCCCCTCCCCTACCACCTCCCAGCTTTTTTTTTCTCTTCTCTCCTCCCACCTATATCCACTGTCACCTCTTGTCTGTGGGTCTGTGCTCCTCCCCCTGCCCCTCCCATCACCACTTTATTCGGACGTTTGACCGCTTTTTGCTCATACCTTAACAAAGGGTTTGGGCCCAAACCGTGGGTTACGTCTCCTTGCTACCTAAAGAAAGCTGGGTGACCTGCTACGTTTCCCTGGCACTTTTGTGTGTTGTCCATTGCCAAACAAAGCCTTTGTTTTCTGTGACATGTTCATGATAATAACTTCTAATTCCCTTATCTCTGAAACTTTCCTGTTCATATACCCATCTGAATGTTTTTTGAACATCAAAATTTGTACCCACTTCTTCTGACAGCTCGGCCCACACACCTATTAAATGTGTCGTTTCCCCCACCCCCCCCCCCCCGATCTCTTTTAAATCTTTCCTCTTTCACCTTAAGTTTATACATTCATAAATCTAATCTTTATTTCTTACATCCCTTTGGCTGTGTTGATTGATGATATTTCAAGAAAAATGAGCATCTGTTTGCTCTATGTGTGTGACTGGGAAGCTAGTTTCAGAAAATGAATTATTTTGCATCATAATTCCTTGAAAGTCTATTTGAATGTAATCGGTTTGATGTCCCTGTGCATGGTGTTCTGTTAACTCCCACGCATGGTTGCAGCCAAGTAGAAACCCCCTTAGGAGCTACAACTAAAAAGTATGGTTGTTCTGTTCATCTTCTACCAGCCAGCTCTGTAATAGAAAATGGTTGTAGAATCTTGCAGGAGGGCAAGAGGTACTTCAACCTCAGAATCAGAATCAGGTTTATAGTCATGACCGCGTGTCATGGAATTTGTGGTTTCTCAGCAGCAGAATTTTAATGTTATATTTAGACAGACAGCACGGTAACAAGCCCTTCTGGCCTATGAGCCCATGCCACCCAATTAACCTACAACCTACATTTCGAAGGATGGGAGGAAACTGGAGCACCCGGAGGAAACCCAGGGAGAACTCCTGAAAGGCAGCGTGGGATTCGAACTGGGTCGCAGGCCCTGCAATAGCACCATGTTAACGTGTGCCCTATCCCATGCTGGGCAAGATGCAAAGATTGCAGTAAAATCACAATTACATAAATACAAGATTCTTTTTAAATTAAAAACAAACATGTGGTGTAAAGTAAGAGAAAATGGGGTGGTGTTCATGGGCTCATTTTCCATTCAAAAATCTGATGGTGGACGGGAAGGAGCTAATTTTGCAATGTTGAGGCTTCAGTCCCTCCTTCCTGATGGTAGCAGTTGGAAAAGGGTGGAGAGAGTCCTCGATGAGAGAGGCTGCTTTGTTGAGGCACCACCTCTTTAAAAATCACAGTCCATCCATTTAATTCAATCCCTCCCATTCTGATAACATTGCCTTGACTCTTCAAGGTTCATGATTCCTGTATTGTCATGTAATGGTACCAGAATATGTAATATTATGCAAAATCCCCTTGAGGCAGATAGAATTGCCATTAGTGTCGTCCAGCACCCTACAGTAGAGAAGCAAAAGAAAGGGAAGATTGATGCCTATGATGTCGCTGGCTGGGTTTAGGACCCTCTGTAGCCAGTTTGTGTCCTATGAATCGGCACCTCCATACCAGTCAGAATGCTCTCCACGGTACCCTGAAGAAATTTGCAATGTACCAGATTCTTTTTTTAAATTCATGTTTAATTTTAGACATATAGACCAACGCCACCCAATTTACACCCCATTTACCTACACCCCAGTACGTTTTGAACAGTGGAAGGAAACCCCTGGAGAAAACCCACGCAGACATGGGGAGAATATACAAATTCCTTACAGACTGTGCGGGTCTCAAACCCCGGTCCGGTCCTGATTGCTGGCGCTGTAAAGGCGTGGCGCTAACTGCTACGCCAACCGTGCCTCCCATATATTTCATGAGGAGTATTCTGAAACTTGTCACAAAAATATAGCCTAACTAGACCCCTGCTTTATCCAAAAGCTTCTCACAAAGCAAATCCATTTTGAGTAAAACCATTGCATTTATAGAGATATAGAGCTTTACAACATGGAAACAGGCCCTTCGGCCCAACTAGTCCATGCTGACCTGAGCTGATCATTCACCCATATCCCCCAACACCCAGCCTACAATACCCAGGGGAAAAAAAAATCACAGTCCATCTGGTGCCTCCTTTTAATTCAAACCCACCAGTTCCAATAACGTTGCCTTGAATCTTCAAGATTCAAGATTACTTTATTGTCATGTACAGAATATGTAATATGACAAAAAATTCCTTTCGGCCATGAGGCGATATTCACAAATATCAGATCACAGATTGAATTTCTTTCCCATTCCTGAATGAACCTCACACTGATAACCTGACGCTGCTCTCTCCCTCTCACTTCCTCTCCAGTTTCTGATAAGCCACACCCCTCCCCCTTTCCCCTCGCTCACTCTCTCCCCCTCTCTCTCTCTCTCTCTGTCTTTCTCTCTCCACTTCTCTCTCCCTCTACTCCTCTCTGCATCTTTGCACTTTTTCCTTGCTGTACTATGCTTGAGATGTCCAGCAGGGCTGCTCGCACAAAAAATGCTTATTACTGCACCTTAAAACAGGTGACAATAAGCTTGAACTTGTTGAGGATTGTCGAAGCAGGAGACACAGGTGAAAGAAAACACTTTGGGCATTGAAAGCTGAGGAATAAACTCTAAAATCTTCCCAGAGTGGTTAAATTTTGTTTCTCTTGAGCACTTTATTCTACTCATGGTGCTGTTGGTGCTCACTGGCTAAGTATACCATAAGCCTCTTCTATTTTTTAAAATAATTATTCACAATCATATTTTTCCTTGTGCTTCATATCATCTACCCCATTTGAGAAATGCATGAATATAAATGATTTAAGTCTATTGTAACAGGACCCATTTGAAAGTTATTACATATTTTAGAAAATATTAGCTAACGTTAGTAATTAATGCAATTATACTTCCATATCCTGGATGGGAGTTTCAAATCCATTTGAATGCAGAAGGAAGAAAATTGTTGCTTAAAGCCAATCGGTGGAATCCATCTGACACGAATCCTCGTTCAGATTTATCATTAATCAGAATGGCAGAACAAGGAGACTCAAAGGATTAAAATCCTCCGAGATGTTCCTCCATAAACTTGTCATCCAAAACTCCCGCGGGCAGTTCTCCATCCAAAGCGTGTTCACCCCTCTCCCCCTGAGGGGGTGAGCTCATTAAGTCCGGTCACTTAAAACTAAGCCTCAAAGGACTCTTCTTCTTGGAGAGGATCTACCTGGGGAAGGTTGCGGAAGCTACAGGGTGGAGGGTGGGGAGGGTTGTTTGAAGTAGAAGCACCTAATTATTTTTGAAATATTGGGACATTGAGGGCAGTGGACAGCTGGCCGTGATTTAATTTCATTTAATTTACGCATCCGGCACGTTAAAGCAGCAGAGGATTTGTAGCCATGTCAACATCAGGCTACTCCGGGAGTCGGGAGTGCGAGCAAAGGTCTCTCCAGAGCTGCTGAAGAAGCAGCGGCTCTGAACGAGGGGAGAGGATCCCACCTGGCCCCCCCGAGTGAGTGAACGGTATCTAGGGGGGTGAGCCCGGGATTCTCTGCTGAACCCTCCGGAGGTGTCATGGGTCTATCAGCGAAATGCTAAGGAAGGAGGGTGCCCACTTGATCACTAGGAAGATGTCACCACTCACTTGGCCGCCCCGCAGAGCCTAGACAGCAAGTCTCAGGATATTAACATAATATACCAGACATTCAGCACAGTAACAGGAGCCCGTGCCGTGCTAAATACACAAATTAACTTACAAATCCCGTACGCTCGGGAAGGTTGGATAAAACCAGAGCACCTGCACGTCACAGGGAGAGCGTACAAACTCCTTGCACACAGTGAGAAATTTGAACTCAGGTCGCTGGCGCTGTAATAGTGTTGCGCTAACCACTATCCATGCTGTCCTAAATGATGACTGGGGAAGATCAACCAGGCCATATTGAAAGGTATGGCATTCTGAAACAATGAACAATCTGTTCATGCTCCTATTTTATCACCCTTACCTGCTCCCATCTAAAAGGCAATGTCCCATTGCTTGTAAAATCCCCATTCTTGTTCCTTTTCTTCATTTTTTCTAATCTCATTCAGCCCTCCTCCAGGAGTTTGCAGAGGTCTGGCACGACGCCAGAAACCTTGGCAAATTTCAGAGGGGTGGTGGAATGTGTGCTGACTGGCTGCATCATGGTCTGGTGCGGGGGCACTAATACCCCTGAGCGGAAAGATCACCAAAAAGTAGTGGACGCAGCCCAGGACATCACAGGCAAAACCCTCCCCACCATTATCTATGGGGAACGCTGCTGTCGTAGAGCAGCAGCGATCATCAAAGACCCACACCACCCAGCACATGCTCTGTTCTCTCTGCTGACATAAAGAAAGAAGTATAGGGGCCACAAGAATCACACCACCAGGTTCAGGGAACAGCTGCTACCCCTCCACCATCAGTCTCCTCAATGACAAACTCAATCAGGGACTCATTTAAGGACTCTTATTTGTGCACTCTATTGATTTTCTTTTGTATTGCACAGTCAGTTTATTTGCATTTGGTATCTGTTTACAGTTCTTTAATTATTTACGTTTACACTGTGTACAGTTTTATTTTTGCACTACCAATAAATGATAATTCTGCTGCACCTGCAGGAAAAAGAATCTCAGGGTTATATGTGATGTTGTACATATACTCTGACAATAAAGCTAAAATCGTAAATCTGAATCTGAAATCCAATCTTGCTAGAATTAGAATATAGAACAACACGTCACAGTAATTCTTTGAATTAAGAGTGGTGGGCTATTACCTGTTAAGATATTTCAAGCACTGTGTCAGAGGGAATGAGGAGGGATGTCGTGGGATAGTAAACACAGAATCAGGACCTTTGCCCCAATCACTGTTTACATTCATCATACGTTCTGCTCCAATTTCCTTTAGCTGTCCGCCACTTCCAGTGCTCATCTACACACAAGGGGCAATGAACCTTCCAACTTGCACGGTTGTGGGAGGTGGGAGGGAACGGGCAAACTCGGTTTCCACACAAGCAGTCACGTTCAAGTTTATTATGCAGTCAACTGCCGCCTAATGTCTGTCCGGGCAACGTCTGACTGCATATACTCCCGTGGTCCCATAAGTCTGCAATAGAGATCAGAAGTCCCGATCGGAGAACGGAACGTAAAGACTTCCCACATGCAACACCTGTATCTCGTCTCTTGTATACAAAGCAATTCCTTTGCCAGGTGTATAATGGTACCGTACAGATATATCCTATAATACTTATGTCTTGTTAGTCTGAATAAAAGTCTATATTCCTATTATATGGTGTTCACACAGCATCCAAATCACATAATGCCCTATTTCACAGAACGTATCGTGGACGCTAAGTGACCCATGACTCTAATCTGATTGTGCATGTACAACCCAACGAAACACTGTCTCTCTGCCCCATATACACATACGCAGTGCATAATAATCGCATACATCTCACAGATATAATTATATATAGTGGGATAATTTACTCAGTAGGAGGATGTTGTTCATCAATCACACAGCCTGTGGGGTGGAGCTATTTCCCAGGCTGGCAGTCCTGATTTTGATGCTCCTGTACCTCCTTCTTGAAGGTGGTGGGTCAAAGATCCCATGCATTGGATGGAGAGGGTTCTCGATAATTCTATTTTTAGCCCTTTGAGTCTGAGGGTGGCACAGTTGGCATGCGGTTAGCGCCACGCAGTTACAGCGCCAGGGACCGGGTTTCGAATCTTGTGCTGACTGTAAGGCCTGCCTGCCGGGGTTTTCTCTGAGTGCTCAGGTTTCCTCCCACCCTTCAAAATGCACAGGGATTGTAGGTTAATCGGGCAGTATGGGCTCGTGGGCCCTGTTACAGAGCTACATGTCCAAATTTAAAACATTTAACCTCCCAGCAAGTATTGTCAATAGAGGAGAGGAGGCAGGGTGGATGTGCAGGTGCCACAGGCAGCGCTACACAAAGAAATAAAGCAAAGGCTGGCAGAAGCCATGCATTCCTTCAGGTGAATGATGGACAGAAGGAGTTTGATGGGCTGAATCGCCTGCTTTGCTGTGCGTTGTTCTATTCCTTCACATTTGCGACTCCAGTTAAATGACTGATCATCCTTTCACTGAGGATATTCTAGGGAGTTCGAAGAAGGGTTGAATTTGTTCTAATTAATGTGACTTTTTTTTGGTTTTGGTGAAAAATGAGCTTTACAGTATATCTCCTTTGACTGGATTCAACATCGGTCATAGAGAAATAAGGCTGTCTTGTGCCTCACCAGTTCCCTTCTTGCAGAATTATAGAAGCCTTAAATTATTGATTGAATCTTTAATTATTCATATTCTCATACCACCCAAACAACATTAATACTACTCGGAATTATTTCAGCTAATACACTGGTAATTCTTTCCATCCAAATTGCTGCTGGGCTGACACTGTTCTTTGCATTAATGTTCTGTGACTAAATCTAATTTGTTTTTATGAATATCATTTCAAAAGTAAACTTGCAGAAATGGAGTATTAGATACTCCAGAGCCATCAGAAATCCAGATCTCTCAGGATTTAGGTAATCGCAGATCGGCAGATTTTCTGGGCGATTGAACCCCAATTAATACCCCAATGCAAATGTTATTTCTCCTTTGTTTTTGGATGTTGCACGGTGGCTTGAATAAGACCTCCTGTCATTCAGAGAAGACGAAAGGGAACACATGAAACAGGCTTCAGTTGAAAAGGGATTGTGCGGACAATGTAAGTTTAAAGGATGCATGAGAATGAAATCCCGGTCATTTTAAAAGAGGGAAAAAAATGATTACAAGCCTCAGTGGAATTGAAGGCATCTTGGGAATTAGAGACCCATGGCTTTTAAAGACAGCATGGGAACCAGGGTTCCAATGAGTTTAAACATGAAGGAGTGGGCAACCTTTTAATTTTTAATTTCGACATACAGAACAGTAACAGGCCATTTTGGCCCCACAAGTCCATGCCACCCAATAAACCTACACCCTCCCCTACATACTCATGGGCCCAAATGGCCAGTTACTGTGCTGTATGCCTAAATTAAAAGGTTGCCCACCCCCAGAGCCTGCAGACCGCAGAGGGGCGCTGTTGAAGAGAGATTCCAACAGCTCTGGAACCTCTCTGCGTCATGAATGATGTGGTTCTGACAAATGTGCTATAAGCGCGCACATTAGTCTGGTGAGGTGGAGGGAGGAAGTGGTACAGCGCATCAGGTATTGCACCCATTGCTCAGCTCGGTCAGGACCCACCTGCCCACCCAGCTCAGCCCAGTTATCAGCACACCCCCCCCCAGCTTAGCCCGGAACCACTGAACGCAGATTAGCTAAGAGTGTGTGGAGAGCAATGGAAGGTTCCTTGACACGATTCATCCCCAGCAACAGCGTGACAGAAGAGTCCCTGATCTACGGACTCTTCCCCAGGGACGCAGACGGAGCCAGACATCCAGAACTGCTGCAAGACCGTCAACTCGGTGAAAGGCGCACTTCGGTCAGCCCGAAACTTGTTGGTCTGTCAGCACATGGAGGTGTCGGTGAGAGAATTCCGCTGACTGGCACATTCCAGGCTGCAGGAGTACGCACTGAGGCTTGATGCAGCCAACAAGAAGGCACTGTGGGGAAAGACCACGGCCTAGAGTCCTCCCATTACCGGATGCTGAGGGGCTGAGTCCGAGAGGGTGGAGGGGGGGGGGAAGTGACAAGGTGCCGCAGGGGTTATAATGGTGTTTTAGAAAGCCAATATAACAATGTACATTGATGGGAATGTATAGATATGATTGACAGTGTGAAAGGACTTTGAACGATTTTCTTCTTTGTAAATAATTTATCCTGAATGAAGTCTATTTTTGCAAAAAAAAAACACAGCATGGGAAATAGGATCCCAATGAGTTTAAGGAAAGTATGGGGAACAGAACCAGGAGAGCTGGATGCCAAATAAAATGGCAGAACTGATTATTGGAATTTTGTTCTGCACCCAGTTTCAGTTTGCTCCATAAATATTCAGCAAAGAAAATTCCAAAAGTTGTAGCTAACACGACGGACTGGGCAGCAAAATAGATGTCTCTGAAAATGGTTATGAAGGATTCAGTCATAGAGTAGATGCTTCCATTTTCATGGAGAGTGGAATTAAGGGGGGAGCTAAAACAATGTTTAAGCCACGTATGGGTGGCAGGGGCAAGACTGACCATTATTTTTTTTCCAAAAATAAACTTGATTCATAAAAAATTCTTTACAAAAATGAAAACCATTCAAAGTATTTTCACATCCTTAGGGTTGTGTCATACATTTCCATCACTGTACATTGTTACTTTAATTCCTAATCACCTGAATAGGCCTGCGATTGTTTGATCTTGGAAGCTAAGCAGGCTCGGGACGGGTCAGTACTTGGGAGGGGAGACTGCCTAGGAGCACCAGGTGCTGTCTGTCAGGGGCTCTGGACAAAGTAGTGACTCTCTGCCTGCCTTACGGTAACATCCCAACTCCTGTACTCAATAATTTGATTTTATTATTCAGGAGCTTTGCTGTTCAGCGTGGGCGATCATATCTCGCCACCTGTCACGATCTCTGACCCTCTGAATTGCAGCCACCACCTACCCCATTCTCCTTCGGTGAAGGCTCCATCTTTGAGCTGAGACCGTAGTCGATGCTGAGTTCATGATTAGACAAGGGAAAAATACTGACGTGGATTCCCGTCGCCTTCTTCAGTTACAGTGTCCATACTGGATGGGCAAACCCTGCGCATTGATCAGCATTGATCATCTGCCCAGTTTTACAACTATGCATTTCAATGCTTGTAAAAACCATCTGCCATCTGCAATCCATGGCTTCACATGACCCTAATTAGGAGGCTAAAGTCCTTGCCTAAGGGTCATCTGTAGGCTATTGGACAGAAGGAGCACCTTACACCTCCTTTTGCTGTGAAATTGCACAACGTCGACACAGGTGGTTTGATTTATGAATGCCAATATGCCAAAAGATCTCTTTATGTCCCTATCTCCATGTGACTCCTCTTTCAGGAATAATCTACAGGGATGATGGCATTCCCAGGGTCCTGCTGACCCTTTCCATCTTGCTGGCAGGAGATACTGTGATCATATGAGGTATAACTTGGTGAAAAACCCAACACCCAACCCCAACCAACCAATTTTCCCTTGCAACCGCTGCAACCGTGTCTGCCTGTCCCGCATCGGACTTGTCAGCCACAAACAAGCCTGCAGCTGACGTGGACATTACCCCTCCATTAATCTTCGTCCGCAAAGCCAAGTCAAAGAAGAAAAGAAAGAAGACACTTGGCTTAAGGAATGAATGTTAACATTGGGCTGCTCCAAAAAGTAAGTGCTTTGCCCTGAACTATGTTGAGCTCGAGTGTAACGAAACACGGAAGTCTGCCGACACGGAGATTTTTCCTCAATGAAAACCCAGAGATGCTGAATAAACTCCACCGGCGTGCATAGGAGGAAAAGATATATGACCGACATTTCAGGCCTGAGCCCTTCTTTGAGCTATCAGCTAAGCAGGCAGGCATCTTACTTAAAGACCAGAGATTAAGGGGGAAAAGTGGGAGGGGGAGGACTCCAGTCCAAAGGTCAAAAGGTGTGAATTGGATATGGTAAGAGGAAAGGTGAGAATTGATTTTGGCTCTGTGAAAGGAGGCAGATGAGAGACAGAAATAGAGGGAAGGAGATATGGAGGAAGAGGAGGGGGAGGGGGGTTTCTTAACACAAACTAGAGAAGTCTATGTTAATACTATCTGATTGGAGGAGGCTTGGAAAGAGGAATCAGAATCAAGATTTATTGTCATGAACAAGTCATGAAATTCGATGTTTTGGGGCAGCATCACAGTGCAAACATTCATATTATAAACCATCTGACAACAATAATATTAAAAATAAAAATAATAGCGCACGAAAATTAAGGCAGTGTCTGTGGTTCAGGAAACTGATGGCGGAGGGGAAGAAGCTGACCTTGTGCTCGTTTTCAGGCTTCTGTAGCTTTTTCCCCATGGTAGCAGAATTAAGAGGGCATGGCCTGGGTGGTGGGGGTCTTTGAGGATAGAGGCTGCTTTTCTTAAGACACCGCCTCATGTGGACGACTTTGATGGAGTGAAGTCTGGTGCCTGGCCGAGTTAACAATTGTCTGAAGTTTTTCCCTGTACTGAGATTTGGCGCCTCAGTGCCAGGCAGTGATGCAACCAGCCAGTAGGCTCTCCACGGTCCACCTCAGGTGATGATCCTCCAATTTGTGGGTGGCATAGGGATTAATTAAAGTGGCATGTGAGTGGAAAGAAAAAGGTTGAGAACCACTGTCCTGGGCTGAATGCATTATCCCATCAGCATTAAGCTGTGCAATGCCCAATAAAATTAAAAAATTTAAATTTAGACATACAGCTCGGTAACAGGCCCTTTTGGCTAATTAGCCAGGGCCGCCCAATTCACCAACAAACCCTGGTGTGTTTTGAACGGTGGGAGGAAACTGAAGACCCCGGGGAAAACCCACACCGACACGGGGAGAATGTGTGAATTCCTTGCAATTTGAACCCCGGTCCCGATCGCGGGCGCTGTAACAGCGTTATGCCACCCGTATTGTGAACCAATCACGCAGATGTCTCCCACTCCTTTAAGGTATTTTTACAGTCTCGATTCTCCTATAAATCACACGAGAGAAGCGAGACTGATGGCAGTGATCAACCAGGATCAGCAGCATGCCTTCCAGAGCCCCTCGCTGTCCTTGGACTTTCATCTTGGCTGTTACCAGGCAACACACATCCTCGGACCCCTCCGTCTGTCCTTTAATTGTTGCATCTGTACCAGCAGAATCATTAACCAAGTTGTATTTATGTATTAATAATTTGGTTCATTAATTAATGTGTTAATGTATTTGAGGTATCAATCAACACCAATCTAAATTAAGAAGACTCTTACAAGATGCAGATTGAGAGCCTGCATCGAGCCATGTCCCATAGCATCAACATCCCATTCCCCTCCCTGATGCTGCTTGGCCAATTGAATCCTTCCAGCAACACACTGCTTTTGCTCCAGATTTTGGTGAAGAGATCAATAGAATTGAATTTGTATAACTATTTGCACTTGCTTTGTCTTACCATGTAGTTTTGAAGGAAGGGGTCTATTGAGGAATACGTTTAAGATCAGGTGATCGAACACAATTTAGATTTTAAGTGAGTTTCCTGGGCAAGGTTTTTAGTACCTGGAATGGGATATTGTTTAACAGGTTAGTACCAAATACTCCCAGGTCAGGGATTACTTAATTCAGTCATTTGATGGTACCTTGACCCCAATTTGGCAGGAACACAAGTATGGCCATCGCAATCCATCAAACTGGCAGCCTCTCTGAGTTCCTGGATGGTGAAATTTCACCGGTGTGCTGATTCATTCCTGCAAAAGGCTTCATGCACAATAACTATCATACAGATTCCCTGTGGGTTTTAGGCAGATGAGCCTTTCATCTGTTGGGGCTGAATAGCATTGAAATTAGTGCAGTCTTGGCTTCTGGAGACAGGAACACATTCCATCTCTGAGCAACTGTTCTGTCTTGATTGGTAAATACCCCTTTAACCATTTAAAGCAGTGGTTTTCAAACTTTTTCTTTCCGCTCACATACCACCTGAGATAAAAACACAGGGTTCTGTTGACACCGGGGGTTAAGTGAAAAAACACACAAATGCTGGAGAAACTCAGCAGGTCAAACAGGGCCTTTATGTAGCAAAGGTGAAGATATGTCACCAATGTTTTGGGCTGGAGCCCTTCATCAAGGTGTGGGGGAACATGAGAGCTGTCCGAACAAAAGGGGGAAGGGGGTCTGGTAATGGCGGAGGGTTTGGGGGGGGGGGGGGGAAACACCGCAGGAAGAGGCTAGGCTAGGTGAAGACAGAAACATAGGAACTGGAATAGCTAGTTAAGGGTGGGGGTTGGCGGGCGGGAAGGCAAGCCGATTAGTAGAATGCAGTGAACTCAATGTTCATGCCCTGGGTTTGGAGGATGCCCAGATGAAAAGTGAGGTGTTGTTCCCCCAATCTGCAGGTGGTCAGGGTGGGGTAGTGAGAAAGGGTGTGGACAGCCATGTGAGCTTGAGAGTTTGACTCAGAATTGAAATGGTTGGCTACGGGGAGTTCACTTTTGTTGCGGACGGAGAGATGGGGGGCTGGGTTCGTAACGCAAATCAGAGAAGTCAATGTTAATGGAGGGTGGGCATATGGAAGAGGAGGTGCTGTCTCTCCAATTTGTGGGTGGTCTCAGTCTGGGCAGTGCATGAGACCAGGGACAGTCACTTCAGCAGGGGAAGGGGCAGGGAATTGAAATGGGTGGCCACTGGGAGATCCATGCTATTGTGCTTTTTTTTTTGCTTATACTTTGAAGAAAGGGTCGAAACGTCAGTAAGACATCTTTACCTCCTATGGACGCTGCGAGACCGGTTGAGTTCCTCCACCATTTCTGTGTTTTGATTTACATAAACTAATCCGGGACCCGTCCGCACGATTGAAACCTCACTTTTTCCTTGCACTGACTGCAACTGCGAATATTTAGCTATTCTTTTGAACTTATCACTTCTTTATTTTTGCCTGGTAGCACGTTGTGCGAATTTAATGTATCCCATTGTTGCTGATATCTCTGTGGATGCAGCAAGTAAGAATTTCATGGAATCTGTACGTGTGTGTGTGTGTGTGTGTGTGTGTGTGTGTGTGTGTGTGTGTGTGTGTGTGTGTGTGTGTGTGTGTGTGTGTGTGTGTGTGTGTGTGTGTGTGTGTGTGTGTGTGTGTGTGTGTGTGTGTCTGTGTGTGTGTGTGTGTGTGTCAGAATGAGAAGAACCAGAATCTGGTTTATTGTCGTGAACATATGTCATGAAATGTGTTTTTCTGCATCAGAAATTACACTTTTTATAAATTACAATTCTTAAAATAAAGAAATTTGATAATAAATTCATATCACATCTTTCAAACCACAAGATGTGGGCTTTGCTTCTGATTCCTACATTGTTGAAGGGACGAAGGAGTTAACCAATGGGCATGGAGTATGTACCATCTTTCAATGAGATCATCACCACCCTCCCATTTCTCCCATTGCCCTCTGACAACCTTGTCATTCAAATATCAATCTCCAACTTGATGACATTCAATGACTCTATCTCCACTCCACTCTATCTCAGAAGGTTAGCACGATGCACCCGGGTCTGAATCCGGCACTGTCTGTAAGGAGTTTGTACCTTCGCCCCACGTCTGCATGGGCTCCGGCTTCCTCCCACCTTCCAAAAACTGTACGGGGTTTGGAGGTTAATTGGTGTATTTGGGTGGCAAGACCCAGAAGGGCCAGTTACAGCGCTGAGCATCTACATTTAAATTTTAAATTAAAAAATATGATTCAGTAGAAGGCCAGGGAGAGGATTTCAAGCCCAATGTGATAAGATTAGACTAGCAAAGAAACAAAGCAAAATTACTAACTCCAATGATAAACTCCATGTTGAGGCTGGAAGGTTGTCATAGACCTAGTCAGAAGATGAGGTGCAGTTGACCTACATTTCTTCAGATGCAGAGGCTGAGGACGGAGGACTGGATCATTAATGTGACAATCGGCCAGAAACATGCTGTTGTAACTCTATTTCATCTTTTTTCAGGTTCAAAACATTTCCCAGTCCATTGAGGTCCTGGACTTACGAACCTATCGAGATCTCCAGTATGTACGAAATACGGAGTCGCTGATGAAAGTTTTAAACGCCAGGTTAAAAGCAGCAACTGAAAGCCGTTCAAACCTTGTGAACAGAAATTTCCAGGTATGACCACAATGTACAAGGATGTCTCCACTTGCCTCTCCTCTGCCCCCGTTCACCTCTTCTACTGGTTCAATGACTTTTTCTGGCAGTTGTTTATTATTTGCCATCTGACTGTGGAAACCATCACATCCACTCCTCCACGAGTGGACTCTCAACACAGGAGGCATTGGCAGTGAAGGGCCACTGCAGAGCCAGCGACCCGGGTTCAGGTTTGACGCTGCCTGTGAGGGTTTTGAATAGTGATGAAAATGTTGTGAGAGTTAAGTGTGGTTTTCCCAGTTTACTCCCAATGACTCCAAAAGACTGAAGTTGAGCAAACTGGTAGGCTTTTTGTTTGCTATAGGATAAAAGCATGTCCACACTGCTCAACTGTCCTCCACTGGGGAACGGTCACCTTTATTCAGTAGCCTGTGAGAGGGACCATAGGTACAGTCAACCAATGGGTGTGCCCAAACAGATAAATATATACATATAGTGGTTTACCACACTCCCACGCTTCAAAACATACAGGGTTGTAGGTTAATTTGGGTGTAATTGGATGGCACTGGTTTAAATGGCCAAAATCAGCTTCAACCATGCTGTAAATTTAGATTTTTAAAAATTTTATAGAAGGCAATGGGGTTACAGTGTTGAGGGTGATTTAAAATAACCTTAAGTTCATTGAAGCCCAACTCGATTTGGCTGGTACAACACAGAAGGCAACCCTGTGGTCTACCAGCCCCTATTGCCTTTATTAATGGGAGAGAGGGAACAAAATTCATCCTCTATCACTGTGCTGAACGCGCAAGAAGCAATGAGGAGACAAGTGGAGGGCCGGTATAGCGACACAGGTTCAAATCCGACATGATCTTTAAGGGCTTCGAGTGTCCTCCCCACATCTGGGAGAAGAGTGATGAAAAGGTAGAAGTGGCTGTGTGCTGCACTCCGCCTCTGAAATTTGGTGGAACTGAATCTTGACATTAGAGCACGAAACTTGTAATATCGATCGATCCCCAAAGCACTGAGCGTGGGTTTCTATTCCAGAGCGTCTTCACCTTCCGGGTACAGGACAAGATAAAAGGGGCGCTTCTCACTGCATTTATTCTAAATGTTCTATTGCAAAGAATATCTGTCTTTATTCTATTGGGTGAGAAGGCAATTTGTATATTAAATTTCAATTCAGCTATGCAGCAAGTGCTGTCCAATTACACCCAACATGGGAGGAAACCAGAGCACCCGGAGGAAACCCACGCAGGCACAGGGAGAACGTACAAACTCCTTACAGACAGCGCGGGATTCAAACCCCGGTCGCTTGCGCTGTAAGAACGTTGCGCTACCCACTACGCTAATGGTACCACTCAATGAGCTTGAATTGACCAGCGTCTCTTCCGCCTTTCTGAGACCATAGATCCCACATCAAACAGTTACCCGTCCAACATCTCAGATATTGTTTGCCTCCACCTCCAGAATATATTTGGTGCCAGTTTAAACTGATCATCCATTCAGAGTAAAATCCGCCCCGCCCCCTCAAATTGGTTCACTGGAAGAAATACTCCACCACCGCCTTGTCCAGGACCAGAACGTGACACCAGGCCAACACCACCAAAGTGGAGCTGCTGCCTCTCTGGTGACCAGAGACCAGGGTTCATTTCCAACCTCTGGCACTGTCTGTGTGGAGTTTTCCATTCTCCCTGTGACCACTCGAATTTTTCCCAGGTGCTTTCTCCCAAATCTCTGAGACATATGGTTTGGCCGCTGTAAATCACCCCGAGTGCGCATGTGTTGTGAGTGTGAAAACAAGTTCCATGGGTGTAGCGTAGATAAATACTCGCACTTGACTGGAGGGAGAACTAACACTTTTATTAGCTTACAACACAGGTCGGGTTCATGAACAGGTATCATAGGGGTTCAGGGTTTAGGCAGGAAACCAGGGTTATATACGGACCCTACCCCCCCCACCCCCCACCCGGGGAGGAACCAGGAGTACAGTGCAGGACACTTCTAGTGAATCCCAGTTCACTACAACGGGTTCCAAGAGCAGTGGGTCTGACCACAGACTAATTAAACAGTGATGCTTATTCACATGTAGGGAAATCGCAACCAGAATAAAAAACACACACACACTCTCTCTCTCTCTCTCTCTCTCTTTCTTTCTCTCTCACTTGCCAGATTGTACGACACATTCACATCCACCCAAAGAAAAATATATTTACCTTCAAGTGAAGATTGCAATACATGCTCCCCTTGATACAGTGCAGACACAACTCTTAACTAAACTAGGGACAATGATTTTTGGACACACATTACTACAGCTCCCAGCCCTTTGTCTGCGCTCACCTTACCAATGATTCTCCAGGGTCCACCATCGTTCACAACCTGGGGTGGAGCTAGGGTTCATCCCAGAAGAGAAAGAGGCAGATGGTCTACATGTGGAGGTCTAAATAGTGCCTTGGGTTGGAAAGTCCAGCCCAGGTAGCGATGAGGTGATTAAAGGGGCCAATGGCCAGGTGTGAGCTGACCTGTGGGTGGGCAGGGCTTGACTTTGATTGGCAGGTGAGGTGACTTCTGACCAGGTTCCAGATGGAAGCCCTCCACAATCCATACTACAGGTGGTGAGTGGTAAATATCTTGGAGGACATTGATGAAAAATGCAGGGAAAATAAAGTGGGATTTTAAATGGACCCAGGGGTGTACCGTCTTCACACAGAGGGTAGCGGGTGAACAAGCTACCAGAGGAAGCAGGGACAATTGTAACATTAAAAATATAAAGATGGGGACAAGGCTTAGATGGATATGGGCCTAGCTTTGCAGGCACAGAGAAGCTGTGCGAAGGACCTGTTGCATGCTGTCGAATTTTATGGATTAGTGTAGAATTGGTCCTTATCCATTGATGTAGAGTGGATGGGCTGAGGAGCCTGTTTCCTTGAAACCTCAGGAGAGGCTGGATGGGCTGGGAATGTCGGAGGTTGAAGGGCATATTATGGAGGTTTATGAGGGGCATAGATAAGGGAGTTAATCATTCACAATCTGCTGGAAGAATTCACCTGCTTGAGCATGGCCAGTGGGGGGGTTTGAATTGTCAACGTTGAGGGCCAGGGCGAAGAACACTGGCCATAACATTGACAATTCTTTATCTTTAAATTTATTACATTATTAATTTTTTTTTAAATAGACGTGCAGCACGATATCAGGCAATTTTGGCCCATGAGCCCTTACATCCAATTGACCGAAAACCCCTGAACCGTGGGAGGACACCAGAGAACATACAAACTCCTTATAGGCCGAGCGGACTCGAACCCCGGTTGTTGGTGCTGTAATAGCAATGCGCTGACCATGCAGTGCACTGATCTCCCACTGGTGCCCCACGACCCCTCGATTTCCTCTGGCATTCTCCACGCTCCAGCATCCACAGACTCTCCCGTGTCTCCAGGAAACCAGTCTCATCTTTTTTTTCCCCCGAGAGGGAGCCTGAAATGAGGATGAGAAGGGAAAGGTTCTAAAGTGACATGAAGGGTGGTTTGATGGAATGAGCTGCCAGAGTGAAGTGATAGAGGCAGGGGCAACTGCAATGTTTGTCTAGACAGGTTCAAAGATTGGAGAGGTTTGAAGTGATATGGGGTGAAACCCAAAAGTCTGCAGCCACTGTGATTGTAGGAAGCACATTCAGTAAATACTGAATGAACTCCGCCGGTCCCACACCATCCATAGGAGGTGCTTCATTGTGCACCTTGGCTCTGTCCGCCTCGATACCGTGGATCTTCCATTTCAAATCCCCTGTCCCATTTCCTTGCTGACATATCTGTCCATGGTCTCATGACAGACCGAGACCACCCACAAATTTGAGGAACAACTTCATCTGGGCACCCTCCAACCAGATGGCTTTAGCATTGACTTCTCTGGTTTCCATTAAACTATATTCCATTTTTATCCCCTCGACTCCTTTCCTCCAGTCCTATCTGTCTGTCTGTCTGTCTATCTCTCTCTCTCTCTCTCTCTCTCTCTCTCTCTCTCTCTCTCTCTCTCTCTCTCTCTCTCTCTCTCTCTCTCTCTCTCTCTCCCTTTTCCCTGTCTCCTTTCACAGAGCCAAAATCAATTCTCACCTTTCCTCTTATCGTGTCCAATTAACACCTTATGTCTGAAATGCAAGCCAATCAGTGCACCCTCCACTAGGCATCTGCAGAAGTTTGCCACTGGCCACTGTTACATTCAAAATTCGCAGAAAATGCAGCGACCTCTTCCGATTTCCACAGAAGATCTGAGTGAATGGAGCATGGATGCAGATAAATCATGTGCGGACCAGTTTTGAATGATCTAATCAGCTGGGAAGAGTCTTCAGTGGTGCAGGCAATTAGATATTAGGGCCTTTCAAGCCAGGCCTCCACCTGGAGGCCAGCTATATTGCCTCTGATGTTGAGGGGGTTTGAACCAGAGGAAGGTGGCAGATCCACCGGACATGGAAGAAAATATATGGCAGAAGGGAAAGTTGGTGTTCGTAGATCATTCATCACCTTTTACGCCCTGTACACTGTGAAACCCAGGTATAAATTAATGCAAGATTTCGGGTCTTGTCCCTGATACCTTATCTTCTTCACATTAATTCAGTTTGCAATCAACATCCCAGTAAAACCCCTGTATAATATTAAGTGTCATTCAAGGGTTTCAGGGATATATTTATATTTTGGACAAAGCTTTTCAATATCACAAAAAAAAACTAATGTCAAGAAGATTGATGTTCCTTTTGGTGATTCATTAATTAGGTGCCAGTGATGCAATGCTTTTCAATTTGAGAATGGATAAACTATGGGATTAAATTGCCACATACAAATTTTGTCTTGTATCTTTAAAGATGGATGGGCATGGACAAAGGAACTCCCTGTTATCACATGGTAGGTGACATTGCTATGGGATAAAGATGGCTATCGCTGAATCTCTTGCAAAGGTACAGAAGACTGTAGTTGCCTGGCATTGGGGGAGTCCTAAGGATGACTGAGGGGAAATGGTTCATTTGCCAATGTTGATGTTGTCACTCATAATCAAGAGGCCTTCTTAAGACTGCAAAGCCACAATATTTTCGTAGATCTGACCCGTCTTGGGAAGCCGGCTTGTATGTTCACACTAAGCACAAAAAGGCCAGATCCGTGAGATACCTCACACGACAAGCTGGCTTCCTGAAGCAAGGGAGGTGGAATGCTTATCGCATCAACGCAACAATAAGTGTTACTGATGCGCACTCAAAATGGTGGTGGAGCAACAGATGCGTTTGATGGCCCCTTTGCACATTCTGTGCCATCTTAGAACTCAATCCAAACTCCAGAACGTCGCAATCAAGTAATTGTTAGAAGAACGTCTTCGAATGATCAGAAACGCAATCACAACGTCATGAAACCTTCCCGGTTCGACTCGACAAGACGGGTGCACCATTTTAGATTGGTCACGGAGTACTTTTTGTCTGTTGGTCTGAACTCCTCCACCCTCCCCACCCCCCCATCCTTCTCCCCACCCTTTAAATTCAGGCGGTTGCCTTCTTGAAGAAGGGCACAGGCCCGAAATATCAGTAACAGACTCAGTGTCAGAGCAGATCTAATCGGGAAGGGGCAGGAGGGAGGCATTAGAGTGACCGTTGGGCAGGGACTGTTCAAGAACTCAGTCACTCTACCTGCCATGGACCTCTTCTGTCCGCCGTCGTCCCACTCCCCCCTCGCTCCGGTGTAGCAGACACACGAGAGAGCCTATAGCGTGTGCAGACAAAACCACGTGGTTCATTTTGGTGACACTAGTGTTGTGGGTGGATGGGGGGCACAATAACTCATTTGGGAGGGGGATTTGACCTGCAAATTGCTCCCCCCCACTCTTCATAACACCGACCCTGGTCAGTTTATCTCCTATTGATGTTGCAAGACCAGCTGAGTTCCTCAGCATTTCTGTGTTTTTACAATAATTGAGACTTCCAGAATAACTTCAAGCAGTTGGACATAAAATACAGGCCGACCTGCTCCAAGAATACAACACAGTTAGACACACAGACATGATACTCCCTCTACCCTCTAAATGATCTTCTTAACCAACAGCTGAAGAAGGACTCAGGCCCGAAATGTTGACTGCCCTTTGCTCTTTGTGGGTGCTGAGTTTCCCCTGCATTTTGGTCAACTGCACAAGATCCCAACACCTGCAGATTTCTTGTGTTCCACTCAGAGCCTGAAGGAGCAAAGGAAAACCTGCTGGAGGAACTCAGCAAATCAAGCCACGATGGTAGCCTGTCTGGTGAATAAATGGAACGGATCTCAGTGGCCTCATTAAGCCTCCAAGAGGGCTCGCCAGTGGATATACTTTGTGAGGTGTTTGAGATTTGGTATGGCACCGAGCACGCTGGAAAATGTCTACAGGTGGACCGTGGAGAGCATTCTGGCCGGTTGCATGGCTGTCTTGTATGGAGGTGCCAACTCTCGGGGCGAGAATAAACTCCAGAACTCGGTCTGCAACATCACGGCACCAGACTTCACTCCATCAAGAACATCTACATGAGGCAGTGTCTTAAGAAAGCAACCTCTATCCTCAAAGAGATTCCAAAACTCCCCCACCACCCAGGCCATGCCCTCTTCACTCTGCCTACCACCAGGAGAAAAAGGTGCAGGAGCCTGAAGACGAGCACAAGGACAGCTTCTTCCCCTCTGCCATCGTTTTCCTGAATGGACAATGAACCACAGACACTTGCCTCACTTTAATTTTTTTGTTCATTATATATATTTATCTTTTTGTAAGGCGCTTCATATGAATGTGATGCTGCCGAATTTCATGACTTGCTCATGACAATAAATTCTGATTCAGATTCAGAAGATCACCATAACCAGAGAGGAAAGCGACAAGCCACATTCACTTTAATTCAAGTTCAACAACAAGATCACCAGGAAAGAAAGAGATAGCCAGACCCTGCATCAGAAATTTGCTGGAAATATTCAACAGAACTTGAATCCCGACACAAGAACTCAACCCAAAAGATCATTGGTCCATTCTCTCCGTGGGCACTGCTTCACTCTCTGATCTATCTCCAACAATTCTCTTTTTGACTCATTGCAAAGAAGAAGGTTTGGATGCAATTAGGAAAGCAGATGGTGCAATCATGAAGAAGGCTCGCCAGGAGCTATACTTTGTTAGCAGTTTGAAGGGATTTGATGTACTCCCAGAGACATTTCTACAGGTGTTCTACTGCACTAGGCCCCAGCATCGGCAGATTTCTTGTGTACTGCTGACGCTGGAATTGGGAGGAAACAAAATCCCGTTGGAGGGACTCAACAGATCAGGCCATGATGGTACAAGGTAGTCTATCTGGTGAATAAATGGAACAGATCTCAGTGGCCTCATGAAACCTCCGTGTCAATGCAATCACAAAGTAGGCTCGCTAGTCGTTGTTCTTTCTGTGGGATTTGGGGATCTTTGTCCCAAAAGACAGCTTTCTCCAGGTGGCCCTTGGAGAACACTCTGACCGGTGGAATCAGTGTCTTACGCGGACAGGAAAAGGCTGCAGAGCGTTGTGACTGCTGCCCTCGTGAGTATTAGTCTTCACTCCATCGAGGACATCGACAAGAGGCAGTGCCTCAAGAAAGCAGCCTCTCCCCTCAAGGACCCCCGCGACCCAGGCCATGTCCTCTTCTCATTGCTACTATCAGGAAGGAGGTGCAGGAGCCTGAAGATGAGGACCCAATGGTACAAAAACAGTTTCTTCCCCTCGTCCATCAGATTTACGAATGGACAATGGATCACAAACACCACCTCACTTTTTCTCTTGATTTGCACTAATTTATTTATTTTTTTAAAATGTAATCTATAGCAATTTGTGCTCCTGTAACTCTGCCACAAAACAACAAATTTCATGACACATATTCATGACGATAAATTTTGATTCTGATTCTGGTGTTTTGACTTCTATTGCAAAGCTGTAAGGATATCTTGGTCTAATCTTTCCCTATCCCTGTGTCCCACCCCCTTTTCCTCTCAGCACCCCTTTTTAACCCTTTTCCCCCTATCATTTCTCAGATTCTTTCTCTTCTACCCTCCTATCTGTACCTGCCTGCCTCTTACGGCAGCCTGGTGGGTGTAGCAATTAGCGCCAGCAATCGGGACTAGGGTTCAAATCCCGCACTGCCTGTAAGGAATATGTACGTTCTCCCTGTGACTGCTTAGGCTAATTGAGTGGGCGGCACGGACTCACGGTCTGAAATGGCCTGTTATATCTAAATTTTAAATTTAAATTTAATTTAAATTTTATTCACCGTGCCGTGGTAGAGATGCCGTCTGGAGCAATGCTCCTGGTACGGTCACCCATGGCGGTATGGCCCAGGGTGACAAAGAACAATCCAACCATGTGCACCACAGTGGAACAGGCAGACGAAGTGGCTCTGTCCTCAATGGCTGTGAAGGCCACAACAAATCCATTAGCTCCAATCATCATAGTTTCCAGGCCATTGGGACTAGATGGTTGATTTGTGAAGCGCCGTGTGCTTCTTGGAGCACAACATCAAGTACACATTAAACAAATACACGCACGGGTGTCTTTGTGCGGTGGATCAATAGAACGAAGGCCACCATCCTTGACTACAAGGGATAGTCAAGACGAAATTGGTTGTCTTAACGTATTCTGGTTTCACTGTGTAGTGTTTCCCCTGCTTAATGTAGTACATAGTTATCCTAATACAGTCAGGGTGATAAAGATTAATACAGTTATGTGATGTGGCTGTACAGGAATGCATCTGGTTATTCTGGTGTACCTTATTTATATCTAGTAATATCAGTGTGGTTTAGAATATCTTGGTATAATATCTAGAAATCCCAATTTATTATCTATACATTATCAGTGGCAAAGTGCCCTGGGAGTCCTCGTGCAGGATGGCGGTGAAGAAGGCAAATGCAACACTGGCGTTCTTTTCAAGAGGAATAGAATATCAGAGCAGGTATGTGATGTTGAGGCTCTAACAAGGCACCGGCGAGACCTCACTTGGAGCATTGTGAACAGTTTTATGGTCCTCTTGGAAGAAAGGATGTGCTGTTGTTGGAGAGGATTTCAGATGAGGTCCACAAGAATGATTCTGAGAATGAACGGGTTATCATATGAGGAGCCCTTTTGATGATTCTTGGCCTGTCCTCGTTGGAATTTAGGAGAATATAATTGAAACATTTCAAATGTTGAAAGGCATAGAACAAAGTAGATGTAGAATGGTTGTTTCCCATGGTGGGAGAGTCAAGGACAGGAGGGCACAACTTCAGGAGTGGAGGGCGTCCACTTAGAACAGAGATGCAGGGGAATTTCTTTAGCCGAAGGGTAATAAATCTGTGGAATTTGTTGCCTCAGGCGGTTGTGGAGGTTCTTGATTAGCCAGGGCAAAGATTATGGGGAGAAGGCCAGGCAGTGGGGCTGTGGGAAAATGGATCAGCTCATGATTGAATGGAGCTGGATAGCCCATAAATAATTCAATATCTTCTGGTTTTATGGTCTTATTATTGTGTCTGACCATCCCAGTATAGATCGGTTAAACTGAAGTGTTGGTTCCTTTGATTATCGTGGATGGCTCCTTATAAGTCCTGGTAACCTTACAACGCTTTCGTAACCTGAACATAGTGGCGCTGATTGTAAGGAGTCAGCACGGGTGCTCTGATTCCCTCCCATTCTTCAGAAACATATGGGGAATGTAGGTTCATTGGTGTGTTTGGGCCGGCAGGGGATCGAGGGCCAGAAGGGCCAGTTATTGTACTGCACATCTAAATTTATCAGCCCCAGAATTAACCTTTTCCCCCTCCCTGCATAAAACTGATGGATGCGGGCTTGCGGAGATCTTGGTGCAGTGCGCCGGACCACATTTGGCAGAAAGAAATTAATGCGGCAATTGGGGTTTTTTTTTTGTCTGACAGGAGCTGAAGGAGAAGATGAACCAACTTCTGCCTCTGATCCCAGTCCTCGATCAATACAAGTCGGACGCACAATTGATTCTGAGGTTGAAAGAGGAGGTCCGCAACCTGTCTGTGGTGTTGCTGGGAATCCAGGAGGAGATGGGCGCCTATGATTATGAAGAGCTTCAGCACAGGGTCGTGCTTCTTGAACAGAGGCTCCATGCGTGCATGCAGAAACTTGGTAAAGGCTTCCTTCCAAATATGTCCCCATCGCCAGGAGATGATTTACTTCATTGTGGCCACGTCCACTCCCAGCAGAGAAATCCATCAGACCCATAACCTCTCTGTATTTTCCTGTTGCCCGACAACCTATCCTTTCACCTTTGATTCTCCTCACCGTTACCTGCACCAATGCATCATTTGTGGGACATGGACGGAAGTCGGAACAGCCCCATCCATTGGAAGGACGTAAAAATTCCACACAGTCAGCACCCGCAGTTCAGCCGAGATGCTGGATCTAAGAGGATGGGCAGACTGGCCTCATACCTGCATCTAAGATTCTGGGCCCTAAGACGCGCCCAGCATTGCAACTGGCCTCCCGATTTCGGCTGCACTTTCCCCATTGCTGTCCTCCCTGCCCCGTATCCAGCACCGGGCCCAACCGCACTCCACTCTCTCCACCCACCAGTCCTATCCCTGCGAGCAGGTGGGATCATTCAGATCGGCTTCCTGCAGCAGTGAGGTGGCTCACCCTGGCTTGTACAGGAACTCGACCACCCTCTTTCCCACCTCCTCCCCTCCCACACTTCTACCAGTTTTCACCCAGGCTGTTAAGTTAACTGGAACCATTTTGGTGAAAACTGTCCTGTATACAACTCTTCACTCCTCCACCTCAGCAATAGGCCATTCAGTCCACAAATCGATGTATGACATTAATGGGCAACTGAGCTTCCTTGCTTTGCCCTATTTTAGATCCATTTAGAACATTCACTGAATATTTTCATTCTACATTTAGGTCGTCAAATGAGTTATGCAGCAAGAGAATTCAAGGTCATTTATCATTCGGTTATACCAATATAACCTGATGAAACATCGCTCTCCAGACCATGGTGCAACACACTGCATACACAGATAAAGACATATCGCACATACAGACATATCGCACATACAGACATAACTCGCACATACAGACATAACTCGCACATACAGACATAACTCGCACATACAGACATAATGCACACATACAGACATAACGCGCACATACAGACATAACGCGCACATACAGACATAACTCGTACATACAGACATAACTCGCACATACAGACATAACTCGCACATACAGACATAACTCGCACATACAGACATAACTCGCACATACAGACATAACTCGCACATACAGACATAACGCACACATACAGACATAACTCGCACATACAGACATATCGCACATACAGACATAATGCGCACATACAGACATAACTCGTACATACAGACATAACTCGTACATACAGACATAACTCGCACATACAGACATAACTCGTACATACAGACATAACTCGCACATACAGACATAACGCGTACATACAGACATAACTCGTACATACAGACATAACTCGCACATACAGACATAACTCGCACATACAGACATAACTCGTACTTACAGACATAACTCGTACATACAGACATAACTCGCACATACAGACATAACGCGTACATACAGACATAACTCGTACATACGGACATAACTCGCACATACAGACATAACTCGCACATACAGACATAACTCGTACTTACAGACATAACTCGTACATACAGACATAACTCGCACATACAGACATAACGCGTACATACAGACATAACTCGTACATACAGACATAACTCGCACATACAGACATAACTCGCACATACAGACATAACTCGTACTTACAGACATAACTCGTACATACAGACATAACTCGCACATACAGACATAACGCGTACATACAGACATAACTCGTACATACAGACATAACTCGCACATACAGACATAACTCGCACATACAGACATAACTCGTACATACAGACATAACTCGCACATACAGACATAACTCGTACATACAGACATAACTCGTACATACAGACATAACTCGCACATACAGACATAACTCGCACATACAGACATAACACACACATACAGACATAACTCGCACATACAGACATATCGCAAATACAGACATAATGCGCACATACAGACATAATGCGCACATACAGACATAACTCATACATACAGACATAACTCGTACATACAGACATAACTCGCACATACAGACATATCTCGTACATACAGACATAACTCGTACATACAGACATAACTCGCACATACAGACATAACTCGTACATACAGACATAACTCGCACATACAGACATAACTCGCACATACAGACATAACTCGCACATACAGACATAACTCGTACATACAGACATAACTCGCACATACAGACATAACTCGCACATACAGACATAACGCACACATACAGACATAACTCGCACATACAGACATATCGCACATACAGACATAATGCGCACATACAGACATAACTCGTACATACAGACATAACTCGTACATACAGACATAACTCGCACATACAGACATAACTCGTACATACAGACATAACGCACACATACAGACATAACTCGCACATACAGACATAACTCGTACATACAGACATAACGCACACATACAGACATAACTCGCACATACAGACATATCGCACATACAGACATAATGCGCACATACAGACATAACTCGTACATACAGACATAACTCGTACATACAGACATAACTCGCACATACAGACATAACTAGTACATACAGACATAACTCGTACATACAGACATAACTCGCACATACAGACATAACGCACACATACAGACATAACTCGCACATACAGACATATCGCACATACAGACATAATGCGCACATACAGACATAACTTGTACATACAGACATAACTCGTACATACAGACATAACTCGCACATACAGACATAACTCGTACATACAGACATAACTCGTACATACAGACATAACTCGCACATACAGACATAACTCGCACATACAGACATAATGCGCACATACAGACATAACTCGTACATACAGACATAACTCGTACATACAGACATAACTCGCACAAACAGACATAACTCGTACATACAGACATAACGCACACATACAGACATAACTCGCACATACAGACATAACTCGTACATACAGACATAACGCACACATACAGACATAACTCGCACATACAGACATATCGCACATACAGACATAATGCGCACATACAGACATAACTCGTACATACAGACATAACTCGTACATACAGACATAACTCGCACATACAGACATAACTCGTACATACAGACATAACGCACACATACAGACATAACTCACACATACAGACATAACTCGTACATACAGACATAACGCACACATACAGACATAACTCGCACATACAGACATATCGCACATACAGACATAACGCGCACATACAGACATAACTCGTACATACAGACATAATTCACACATACAGACATAACTCGTACATACAGACATAACTTGCACATACAGACATATCGCACATACAGACATAACGCGCACATACAGACATAACTCGTACATACAGTCATAACTCGCACATACAGACATATCGCACATACATACATAACGCGCACATACAGACATAACTCGTACATACAGACATAACTCGTACATACAGACATAACTCGCACATACAGACATATCGCACATACAGACATAACGCGCACATACAGACATAACTCGTACATACAGACATAACTCGCACATACAGACACATTGCACATACAGACATAATGCGCACATACAGACATAACTCGTACATACAGACATAACTCGTACATACAGACATAACTCGCACATACAGACATAACGCACACATACAGACATAACTCGCACATACAGACATAACTCGTACATACAGACATAACGCACACATACAGACATAACTCGCACATACAGACATATCGCACATACAGACATAATGCGCACATACAGACATAACTCGTACATACAGACATAACTCGTACATACAGACATAACTCGCACATACAGACACAACTCGTACATACAGACATAACGCACACATACAGACATAACTCGCACATACAGACATAACTCGTACATACAGACATAACGCACACATACAGACATAACTCGCACATACAGACATATCGCACATACAGACATAATGCGCACATACAGACATAACTCGTACATACAGACATAACTCGCACATACAGACATAACTCGTACATACAGACATAACTTGCACATACAGACATATCGCACATACAGACATAACGCGCACATACAGACATAACTCGTACATACAGACATAACTCGTACATACAGACATAACTCGCACATACAGACATATCGCACATACAGACATAACGCGCACATACAGACATAACTCGTACATACAGACATAACTCGTACATACAGACATAACTCGCACATACAGACATATCGCACATACAGACATAACGCGCACATACAGACATAACTCGTACATACAGACATAACTCGCACATACAGACATAACGCACACACAGACATAACACGCAAACATAACTCACACACAGACAAATGATATATATCCACAAAACATATAATAACCGTATATACTTGTGCAAAAGTCAAGTTTTTTTTAGAACCTTTTTTAACATAAAATTTTTGAGGACGACTATTTTTGACCATGATAAGTACCTGCATCTATCAAGAGGCTGGGTCTCCAATGGGCAGGTGGCCAAGGCTAAAACTAGGGGGAAGTCGACTTTTACATGTGTATATATGGTACATATATTAAAATAAATATTTTTAAGAAATAGCAGAATCATGGGGATTTGTTTTAGCAATGCAGCAGCCATTCAGAGATCTCAGTGCCACCTCAGTCTGGTGGCACTGAGGCTCCTGTATCTCTTTCCCGACAGGAGCAGCTGAAAGATAGGAGACTGCCATGATTTTGCAAGCCCTTCAGCCCATCAAATCCATTCTGTCCATCAAGCACCCACGTACCTGAATGCTTGACGAGTCCCGCTTTATTCTCCCCAGATTCTTCCATTCACCAGCACACTGGCATCATTTGCTCTGACCAATTACTCTCACGAGCCTCTGGAACATGGGAGGAAGCTGGAGCGCCCGAGAAGAATTACACGCGGTCACAGGGAGAACGTGCAAACTCCAAACCATCAGCACCAGAGATCAGGATTGAACCCATGGCCCTTGAGCCATGGTAGTCATTCTGCTGCACCCCTTTGCCACACCGCTTGTAAAACAGAATGCAAAGTTCAAATTTATTGCCAGAGGATATACATGACATCACATGTAACCTTTTTTTTCCCTATGGACGAGGAAGAATATGAATGTGACCACAAATCCACCTTTGCCCCTGAAACTTTAAAAGCTAAAGGACATAAGAAATAGGGGAGGAGTAGGCCATTCAGCCCGTAAAATGTACTTGCTCCACCATTAACCAAGATCATGGCTGATCTGATGATAGGCCACCTACCTGCACCATATCCCTCAATCTCTCTATAATGCAAAAATCCAACCAACCTTGTCTTAAATATGTTTACTGAGGTAGCATCCACTGCTTCCACATGCAGACAATTCCACAGATTCATCTGAGAAAAAAAAATTCCTCCTCCTAAATCTACTCCTCTGAATCTTGAGGCTACCTCCCCTAGTTCTCAGTGGAAAAAGCTTACCTGCATTCATCTTATCTATGCCTTTCATACATTTCTATAAGATACCCTCCCATTCTTCTAAATTCAAGCGAGCACAGTCCTAGATGATCTACCCTCTTCTCTTAGAGTAATCCCCTCATCTGTGGAATCAATCTAGTGAACCTCTGCTGACCGCCTCCAAGGCCAGTCCATCCTTCCTCAAGTAAGGAGACCAGACCCACACACAGTCCTCCAGATATGGCCTCACCAGTGCCCTGTACAGTTGCAGCATAACCTCTCTGCTCGTAAACTCAATCCCTCTGGCAATGAAGGCAATGTTCTATTTGCCTTTCTGATAACCTGTTGCACCTGCCAACCAACCTTTTGTGATTCAAGCACAAGCCCTCCCAAGTCCTTCCGCATGGCCACATGCTGCAAATGCTTGCCGTTTAAATAATAATCTGATCTTCCATTTTTTTCTTCCAAAGTGAATAACCTCACATTGTACTCTATTTGCCAGACTCTTGCCCACTCACTTAATCTATCTATATCTCTCTGCAGATATCCTGTATTCTCTACACAATTTGCTTTCCCACTCTAGTGTCATCAGTAAATGTAGATACACTACAGTCTGCCCCTCTTCCAGAGCATTAATGTATATCATGAACAGTTGCGGGCCCAGTACCACATACCGCTAATCTCTCATTGTCAACTAGAGAAAACATTCCTGTATCCCACTCTCTGCTTCCTATTGGTTAACCAATCATCTATCCGTGCTAATACATTACCCCCATCTCTATGCATTTATCAATCTTTCTGGCCAAGAAAAATTCCACATTAACATTTAATAACCAGCACCATTCTGGTTTTCAAATTGACTCTCCCTTTCATCCTTCCAGGCTGCGGGAAGCTGACGGGTATCAGTAACCCATCCACAGTCCGAGCTTCGGGCTCTCGGTTTGGAGCATGGATGACTGACACACTGGCTTCGAGCGCTGAGAATCGGGTAGGTGGACTCCTGGGCTGAGGGAGGGAGGAGATTGCCAGCTAGCGTGAGGCAAAGTTCTCTCTGGCTGGGTATAATTCAGGGATCCTGCCTTGGATTTGGTAGGTTCTTGGCCAAGATGAACATGCAAGGCCTACGAGATGATATGAAGAATAAACGAGACTAAGGTGAACAACCTGGAGGATTTGAACCTGAAGGTTGGTTTCTGTGATGTATTACTCTATTGAATCAATGGTCCTATTCCTGGGTGATTAGAGTATTGTCCTTATGGTGAGGTTTGTGGATTACACGTTGAGTTATTCACTATTCCCCGTCTGCTCTGAGCGACTTTGAGAGTTTCCAATTTTCTAGTTGTGCATCTTTTATTTGTATCGGTGTGACTCTGAGCCAACAAAATGAGGATTGTGGGAAATCCTTGTCTTCAAATCACCGAGCAGTTTTCCAAGGCCACCCCCCCACCCCCCACACTATTGCTGAAGATTTGATGGAAGCAGATGGGCATAGAAAAACATGGTGTGACTTTAAGGGATGGTGCTTCATGGTGGAGATCTTGTTGAATTCCTTGATTAACCGCAATGCACGAAAGTCTGCCGGATCTGTGATTCCAGTAAATGCTGGAGGAACTCAGCTGGTCTGGCAGCATCCATAGGAAGTCAAGATATATGACTGATGTTTTGGGCTTGAACCCTTCTTCAAGGAATTTTTTAAAAAGAACAGGGAGGTGTCAGAATAAAGACTGGCCATGGGAAGAGTCTAGCTCATCAAAGGTCTTAATTTGATAAGAGGAAAGATGAGAATTTATGTTGGCTCTGTGAAAGGAGACAGAGAGAAAAGGGAAGAGTGAGAAAGAGAGAGAGAGAGAGATAGAGAGAGAGAGAGAGAGAGCGCTGGGGAAAGCCACAAGGGCAAGAAGTGTGGGGGATTTAATGAAAATCGAAGAAGTCGATGATGATGCTATCTGGTTGGAGGGCACCCAAGAGTGCAGTGCTGCCGGTGCACACTGGAGTGCCACTTCAGCATCTCACCAGGCTGTTTTGGGACCGCTACGGTGGCGATCCAGCGCAGCATGAGTGGCAGAGGCAGAACCCCCCGATCTTGGCAGCATCCTCCCCCCACCACCCCGCCCCCCCCCCCCCCACCACTGTGTTCAAGTCTCAATTAACCTGATTCTTTCATAACCAGTCATTCTACTTTGTAGTCCAACAGGGCGCTGTAAATTATTCAATGCCAAATATGAAATGGCGGCCAGGCCTCGAGAGACCACCTTGTCACCGTTCTGATGAGCTCTAGCACCTAAAAAATTTACCACTGCACCCCTGAGGGTGCCCAAATGGAAGGTGGTGCTGTTCCTCCAATTTACGGGCAGTCTCAGCCTGGCAGTGCATGAAACCAGGGACAGACATGTCAGCAAGGAAAAGGAGCAAGGAATTGAAGTGGGTGGCCAGGGGGTGATCCATGCTGTTGCAGTGAACAGAGCCGAGGTGCTCAACAAAGCGAGCACCTTTGTAATAACATCGGTAATACCTCCAAGTTCCTCTAACATTCCTGTGTGTTTTTCTTTGATTCACTGGTCGCCTTGTGGAGGCTGTAGAAGGCAGACCCTGAGGGTATGGCTTTAGATCAGCTGGAGGGTGTTAACCGATGAGTCCTTGACTGAGCACTCATTAGTCGTAGAGCAGGTTTAGAATCAGACTGGGGATTTATTGCCAATGAACATGTCACATAATACATTATTTTGTGGCAGCATTTATTAGTGCAAATATAGCTCTTAAATTATATTGAAAAAAAAATTAGTGCAAAAGTAAAGGAAGTGAGACTGTCTGTGGTTGAATGTCCATTCCGAAATCTGATGGCAGAGGGGAAGAAGCTGTTCTTGTGACTTCAGGCAAAATCATGAAAATCTGTAGACACCATGGTTGAAACACAAAATGCTGGACAAACACAGCCAGTCAAACAGTAACAAAGGCAAAAATACATCACTGGCGTTTTGGGCTTGAGGCCCTTCCTCAAGGTCTTCAGGCTCCTGGTCCTCCCTCCTGATGGTAGCAGGCCTGGGTGGTGGGGGGCCCTCGAGGATAGAGGTTGCTTTGTTGAGACACCGCCTCTTGTAGACGTCCTCAATGGAGTGAAGACCGGTACCCATGATGGTGCTGGTCAGGTTCACAACTCTCTGCAGCCTTTAACCTGTCGTGCGCATCGGCACCTCCGTTAATGTTAATATTTTATTTTGAAAAAAAACATAGACATGCCGCACGGTAATGTGGATCGGAATCAGAATTTATTGTCACGAGCACGTCACGAAATTTGTTGCCTTGCAGCAGCGTCACAGCGCAAACGTTGCCATAAATTACATTTTTAAACAACGCGGAAGAAGAGAAAGTGAGGTGGTTCGATGTCCGCTCAGACAATCTGACGGTGGAGGGGAACCAGTTCTCCGGGACCTGAAGCTTCTCCTCGTGCTAAATAAATAAAGGCCGCTTATGCTGGACTGCATATTAATATTTTGCAACGAGAAGTGTCATTCATTATTGTGAAGCAACGAAACACATCTATTATTCATTATCTTTCTGGATAATTTCCCTGATAGCGAAAACATTTAGCATTCACGACGAATTCCTGAGTAATTAATTTAGCCATTACTCATGACATTGAGACAGATCACGTTATAACCAGGGGATTAATGAATTGTTTTTACATATCTACACCAGTGATTATCATGGTGAATGATGCCACTGGATGCAAAGTCATTGACTAATTTAACCTTTCCTGTCTGAATAGTGCATTGTTTCTGAGACAGATTGACGAGGACCTCTGCAACTGAAGGATGAGGTGGAATGAGTTACCTGCACTAAAAAGGGGCAACAATGCTCTTCGAATGGGGAACGTGCCACTGCTGGGAGTGGGGAATATGTGCCTAGTGGTGGGATGATGGAGTGGGTGGCAGAAATGGCAGGGGAAGAATACGCTGGACAAGGAGGCTGGTGGGGTGGCAGGTGAGGACAATGGGAATCCTGTCCTTGTTGTGCGTGGGGGCCTCGGGACATGGAGGATATACGGACGAGCGCCGAATTGATGGTGGCAGAGAGAAAACCACATTGTTTGAAGAAGGGTGACATCTTTGATGATTTGGCCTTGGAAGGTCTCGTTCTGGTATTCTCTGGAGTTTGGATGAGGGTGATTTTATTGAAACACGCAACAATTCAAGTCTGAGTTTATTATCATTTCTGTAAGCTGCAGTAAGGGAGTCTAAAATGCCCAGTGGTAACATCACATGAGAAGAGAGGTAAAAGAAAGGGGAGAATAAATAAATAATAATTAATAATATTCACAATTGGCTGTAGTTCAAAAAAAAGATATGAATCAGTAGGGCAGACAATTTTTTGGTTCTGGAATAACGTTATGTTTTGGGTGGTACGGAGAGGTTCAAGAGCTTGATGGCTGTTGGAAAGAAACTGTTCTCCAGCGTAACACATTTCAGGCACGGTTAGCGTAGCGCCAAGCACCAGCAACCCGGGTTCAAATCTGGAGCCATTTGTGCATTTTCACCGTGACCTGCATGGGTTTCCTCTGGTTTCTTCCCGCATTCCAAAAAACGTATGGGGTTTGTAGGTTCATTGGTGCATTTGGGCGGCACAGGCTCCTGGCCTGGGAGGCTCTGTTACTTCCCTTTTCTACCTTCTGCATCTGATCAATAACCAAAAAAAAATGTGTAAATGCATCTTAAACTACCAATGACTTGGATGTTAAAACAGAGGGCCCGTCAGGCCGATTAGTCAGACTGGTATCTGATTAAGCTTCAAAATCAGCTTGGGAATTAATTAGAGCTTATTCTTCTACAGAGCATGGAATACCACGGTGAAACAGAAGGGCATTTAATCTCAATGGATTTGCCTGAAAGCATTTGCTGTTTACATTTGTGATCTGACCAGCCAACTACATCACAAGCTTTGAACAATTATCGGCTGTTAATTAGTTTCTCCAGGGAACTCCAGTCATGACCTGTCTGTGCCGCAGAACAAGGATGAGAGGCCAAATGGCCTGTCTCTTTGTGGTCAGGGAGAAAGGGCCAGTTTTCCTTCGAGCGTAGGAGGTTGGGAGAGAATCTCATTGAGATCTGCAAAGCAGGAGGGGCCATTGAAAAGGTGAGCAGTGGCAACCAGTTTCCCGGAGGAGGGAAATCAAAAACAAGAAGGTGAGGGGGGATGGGGAGGGTTTTCCCAGAAATTGGTGGGTAGATGGAACGAGCTGCTGGACAAAGTGGTGCAGGCAGGTACTTTGTTCAATGCACAAAATTGCTGGAAACTCAGCAGGTCATGCAGTGTTCCTTGGATAGCAAAGATATGTAAGCAACGTTTCGGGCCTGAGCCCTTCATCACGGTACCTCGCTGAATTTCTCCAGCACTTTGGTGTATTGAATTACAATCACAGTGTCTGCAGATTTTCTTGTTTAACTCCAGGCAGATATTCAACTTCATAACCCCTTGGATGGAAGGGATTGGAGGGAATGGGCTCAATGTGGCCAAGGGGTTCTAAACATGTTTGGCACAGGCCCATGCTGGGCCATGGACCTGTTCCCGTGCAGTTGGAGCGAAGCATGAAAGTCTGCAGATGCTGTGATTGTCATAAACGTGCACAGAAAAGCTGGAGGAACTGAGGTGGTCTCACAGTGTCCATAGGAGGTAAAGATATATTACTGACATTTCAATTGGTAGAAGCAGAGAACAAGAAGGCCCAAGAATAAAGAGATTGAAGACTGGCCAGAAGAGGAGCCCAGACCAACAAACAGTGTCAACAAATTTATCTTGACTCTGTGAAGGGAAAAGAGAAAAAAGGAGAGAGGGAGATAGAGTGACAGAGAAAGAAAGAGTGTATGAGAGAGAGAGGGGGAGAGAGAGACAGAGACACAAAGATACAGAGAAAGAGGGGGGGAGAGAGACAGAGAGGTGAAGGTTCCATTATTGTCACGTAATATTACTTTTAGAATGTGAAATTCATTAACTTTTGTCTACTGTAAGGCAGACAGAGGGTTGCCGCATTGTCCAGCGCCACTCACAGAAAACTACAGCACCTGTTGTTCCTCGGCGGTCTCCCCTCCAAGTACTGATCTCCGAGATCAGACAATCTCAGGCATAAGCAGGCTATTAGGCTAGACAGATAGAGAAAGAGAATGTGTGTGTGTGTGTGTGTGTGTGTGTGTGTGTGTGTGTGTGTGTGTGTGTGTGTGTGTGTGTGTGTGTGTGTGTGTGTGTGTGTGTGTGTGTGTGTGTGTGTGTGTGTGTGAGAGAGAGAGAGAGAGAGCGAGCTGAGAAAAGAAGAAGGAGAGGTGGGGGTGTGGTTTAACAGAAACTGGAGAAGCCAATGTTAATGCTGTTCTGTTGGACTTTCTCACTTGTTTTGGTTTGGTTTGATTGACATTAGTAAGGGATTGCTTTTATGGTTTGTTGGGACCAAGGAAAACTGCCTCAGGACCTTCGTGATGCCATCATCATCACCCTGTACAAAAACAAAGGCGAGAAATCAGACTGCTCAAACTACAGGGGAATCACGCTGCTCTCCATTGCAGGCAAAATCTTCGCTAGGATTCTCCTAAATAGAATAATACCTAGTGTCGCCGAGAATATTCTCCCAGAATCACAGTGCTGCTTTCGCGCAAACAGAGGAACTACTGATATGGTCTTTGCCCTCAGACAGCTCCAAGAAAAGTGCAGAGAACAAAACAAAGGACTCTACATCACCTTTGTTGACCTCACCAAAGCCTTCGACACCGTGAGCAGGAAAGGGCTTTGGCAAATACTAGAGCGCATCGGATGCCCCCCAAAGTTCCTCAACATGGTTATCCAACTGCACGAAAACCAACAAGGTCGGGTCAGATACAGCAATGAGCTCTCTGAACCCTTCTCCATTAACAATGGCGTGAAGCAAGACTGTGTTCTCGCACCAACCCTCTTTTCAATCTTCTTCAGCATGATGCTGAACCAAGCCATGAAAGACCTCAACAATGAAGACGCTGTTTACATCCGATACCGCACGGATGGCAGTCTCTTCAATCTGAGGCGCCTGCAAGCTCACACTAAGACACAAGAGAAACTTGTCCGTGAACTACCCTTTGCAGACGATGCCGCTTTAGTTGCCCATTCAGAGCCAGTTCTTCAGCGCTTGACGTCCTGTTTTGCGGAAACTGCCAAAATGTTTGGCCTGGAAGTCAGCCTGAAGAAAACTGAGGTCCTCCATCAGCCAGCTCCCCACCATGACTACCAGCCCCCCCACATCTCCATCGGGAATACAAAACTCAAAACGGTCAACCAGTTTACCTATCTCGGCTGCACCATTTCATCAGATGCAAGGATCGACAACGAGATAGACAACAGACTCGCCAAGGCAAGTAACGCCTTTGGAAGACTACACAAAAGAGTCTGGAAAAACAACCAACTGAAAAACCTCACAAAGATTAGCATATACAGAGCCGTTGTCATACCCACACTCCTGTTCGGCTCCGAATCATGGGTCCTCTACCGGCAGCACCTACGGCTCCTAGAACGCTTCCACCAGCGTTGTCTCCGCTCCATCCTCAACATTCATTGGAGCGCCTTCATCCCTAACGTCGAAGTACTCGAGATGGCAGAGGCCGACAGCATCGAGTCCACGCTGCTGAAGATCCAGCTGTGCTGGATAGGTCACGTCTCCAGAATGGAGGACCATCGCCTTCCCAAGATCGTGTTATATGGCGAGCTCTCCACTGGCCACCATGACAGAGGTGCACCAAAGAAGAGGTACAAGGACTGCCTAAAGAAATCTCTTGGTGCCTGCCACATTGACCACCGCCAGTGGGCTGATATCGCCTCAAACCGTGCATCTTGGTGCCTCACAGTTTGGGAGGCAGCAACCTCCTTTGAAGAAGACCGCAAAGCCCACCTCACTGACAAAAGACAAAGGAGGGAAAACACAACACCCAACCCCAACCAACCAATTTTCCCCTGCAACCGCTGCAACCGTGTCTGCCTGTCCCGCATCAGACTTGTCAGCCACAAACGAGCCTGCAGCTGACGTGGACATTTACCCCCTCCATAAATCTTCGTCCGCAAAGCCAAGCCAAAGATATGTGTGGGAAGAAAAAGTTTGAAAGCCAGTGTTTTAATCGTCCCTAATGGACTCGTTATGTGCAAGGTTTCAGAACTCCAAAGGAAATGGGCCAATGACAATTTTTCTCAAGCAAAATATTTCAGTAACAATTGGGTCTAGAACCTTGGTTCTCAACCATCCCTTCCCACTCACGTACCATTTTAAGCAATCCCTTACTAATCATGGAGCACTGATGGCATAGGGATAACTTAAGGTGATACGTGAGTGGAAAGAAAATGTTTGAAAACCACTGCTCCAGAGCTATGACTTTGAATCCCATTGTTAACTGGGAAATTTAGATTCAGGTCACTGAATAAATATAGAACATTGAACAAAAAGTCAGCCTCAATAGCAATGGTCATGAAACCACTAGAATGCCATAAAATCCCTTCAGGGAAGGAAAGTTGAAAAGAAAAGTCTTCAGACGCTGGGATCGTGAAATTCACAAATGTGCTTCAAAAACTCAAAAGGTCTCTCAGGAGCAAAAGATAACCAACAATTTGGGCTCGGCCCCTTCGTCAGGTAACAAGGGACCAACTTCTCAGACCCGAGCCCTTTATCAAGTCACGAGGGACCAACTTCTCAGACCCGAGCCCTTCGTCAGTTCATGAGGGACCAACTTCTCAGGCATGAGCCCTTTGTCAGGTAAAGGATAATCACCATTTTGGGCCTGGTCCCTTCATCAGGTCCGGGCTTGAAACTAGTTACCCATCCACTTCCTCTGGATGCCGAGTGAGCCTCTAAGGAAGGAGATCTGTCAGTTTACCTAGTCCGGCCAGAATGTGACTTCAGATCACCTGAGGCGGTGATATCGTCGCTGCCTCTACAGTTTAGGGGCAATTAGGGTTGGGCAATAAATGCTGATTGGTGTCAGATGCCTTGCCATTCAGTGTGGGTGAAAATGTTTCTCCATCCGTCCGATAGCCTACAGGTCACCCTTGGGCAAGGTGCAGTACCTGTTTAGCCTCCCAGTCAGGGTCACTGAAGCTGTGGATTTGCAGATCTGACAAATTGGAATTTATGGTTGTAAAACTAAAAAATGCTGGGCAGCTGAATCTGCAGATCAATGGCCAGGGTTTAACTGTCCAGTACGGACACTGCAACTGAAGAAGGCAAAAGGAAACCACTTCAGTAATTTTCCCTTGTATAATCATGAACTCAACATTGGCTATGGTCTCAGCTCAAAGACAGTCCCTTCACCGAAGGAGGAGGCAACAATTACAATTCGGAGCATCAGGGATCGTGATGGATGGAGAGACATGATCGCCCTCGCCGAGTGGCAAGGCACCCAAATGAATGGATAAATGCTGGCACTTTCAGTGGTGTGAACATTACATGAAAGAGCAAATTTAAAAAAAAAATTTAGATGAGAGAGTGGCTTTAACGTAGTTCAGAGCAGGGGTTTGCAACCATTTTTTTACACTCACATACCACCTTAAGTAATCCTTTGCTAATCGCAGAGCACCGATGCCGTAGGATTCCACAAGTGCTGTGTCATTAGTAAGGGATTACTTAAAGTGGTATGTCAGTGGAAAAAAAAGGTTGAGAACCACTTGAAATGCAGCACGGTAATCAGCCCTTCCAGCCCATGCTGCTCAAATACACCAATTAATCTATGACCCCTGTACGTTTTTGAAGGGTGGATGAATCTGGAGCACATGGAGGAAACCCACGCAGGTGTAACAAGTCCAGAGGACCCCAAAACCTAGCAGCAATATATATACACCATGATATTGGATTACTTAAACAAAAGTTGCTTTTAATTATATTTGAACATGAAAATAGAATCAAACTTTAACTTATCTCTATTGACTCACTTAACCTACTTAACCCCCCCCCCCCCTAATTCTAAGCGCAGGTGTGTGTAATGTGTGTGTAAGTTCAGTAAAGTTCATTGATTCACAGTCCAATCTCACTAAAGTTAACATTAATAAAGTTCACCAGGCTTTGGTGCTTAACAGGTAACCTCAGAAGGGTTCTTGTTGGTTTTCAGAGAGGGAGAGTGTTTCTCTTGTTCCAGGACATCCGCAACTGATTCCTTTTTAATCAGCCACTCCAATGTCTTACTGATGAAACTTGCCCCCTTCAGGGTTCTCCAGATGATAACCTCTTTCTTTCAGGTCATCACAGAGTTCCTTTCTGTTTCTCCTAATCCAAGAGAAACACTGGACAGCCAGTCCTCTCCTTTGACCAGGCCGTCTTCCAAAGCTTGCCAGTTTGTCCCTCTGGAACTGATGTCTCTGTCTCTCCTCTCTCTCTTTCTCACTCCCTCCAACTCTGAGAGCAAAACCTCTTTCTTTTCTGCTCTCTGCCTGCAAAGATTACATGTCCTTCCAGACAGTAAATTCTGTTTTCCAGACAAAGCTGCTACTGCCTGTTGTTACATTTGTTGCCTTTTGCAAATAACCGCCCATCACAAGTCTCTTGCAAAAGCTCCTGCAAAAACTCTGTGTTTTAAAGTGTTTGTGTGTGACCTGCTCCAACAAACCTTTCCCAATTTATCTCCCAAACATCTCCACATACTCTGTCATACAGGTCACGGGGAAAACATACAAACTCCTTACAGTGTCGGATTCGAACCCGGGGTTGCTGGCGTCGTATTAGCATCGTGCTGACCACAAGAAAGAGAATCTGAAATCTTCGGAATATTAACACCAGCTTCAACATCTTAGGGAGTGATCACATCATATAGCGAGAACTGAATTCATGTGCTCGGTTCTACTTCATGTTTGACTTGCTCAGACTGATTCCTTTTACATGTCTTATTAGATCTGCATTTCTACTACCCCAAAGTATTTTACAATCAATTAGATCTGTTTATTGTTAAGTTGTAATGTCAGAACACTTTACATTTAGCAACTCTTACAAGCTATAATTCAATATTGATCAATTAATGTGATTTAATGTTAGAAGTAAACTTTGCCTCTTGGATTGACTACACCGGATCTTCGTCAATAACATGCAGCCACACCCTATATATCATCCTGCACAGGAGGCAAGACCTGGGCATAATATCTTGTGAATGACAGCACCTCTGGCAATGTAGTGCTGCGCTGGAAGGGCAGTGCTCAGATCTGTAGGGTGGGACTTGACTCCACGATGGCCTGACTCAGATAGGTCCAATAATTTGTGACCAGATCATTCCTGACCTCTACATGAGGAGCTCAGGGTTATCAGAGGACTTTTGGCAATCCATCTCCAGAAATTTGAGATCATGAAATCGAGTTCAGTTTTACCATCACATTAGGCCAGGTACATTGAACAGGGTCAGGTCAATGGTCCTCTTTTTTCCATTACCTTAAGTAATCCCTTACTAATCACAGAGCACCTATGGCATAGTGTGTGAGTGGAAAAAATAGATGGCTGTAAGGCACTGGAGCAGAAATAGGCTATTCAGCCCATCGAGTCTTCCCTGCCATTTAATAATGAGCTGATCCATTCTCCCACTGCTCGGCCTTCTCCCCCTCGATTCCCTGTCAAAAACCTATCAATCTCTGTCTTAAATGCACCTGGCCTCTGCAACCGGCTGTGGCAACAAATTCCACAGATTCACCATCCTCTAGCTAAAGAAATTACCCCACATCCCTGTTCCTAGTGCTCACCCTTCAATCCTGAAGATGTGCCCCCTTCTTCCACCACGGGAAACCACCTTTCTACATTCAAAATGTTTCATTAAGATCGCACCTCCCCCCACCCTCGTTCTCATAAATTCCAAAAAGTGCAAGCCAAGAGTTGTCAAATGCTCTTCTCTTCATAATGATCACCCTTTCATTGCCAGATTCATCCTTGTGTACCTCCCCTGGGTCCTCTCTAATGTCGGCGCATCCTTTCTTAATTGTGGAGCCAAAAACAATGCTCCAAGTGAGGTCTCGCCAGTGTCTTATAAAACTTCAACATCACATCCCTGCTTTTTTATTCTATTCCTCAGAAATATATGCCAACGTTGCATTTGCCTTCTTTAGCACCCACAAGTTTACCTTCAAGATATCCTGCATGAGGACTCCCAAGCCCCTCTGGCTATTTTCAATTTTCTTCCTAGTTAGAAAATAACCCTCCCAGTTATTTTTTTCAACCAACGTGCTTGACTGTAAGTACACTTTCCAACATCTGCTCATTCTCCTAATCTGTCCAAGTCCTTCTGCAGCCTTCGTGTTCCCTCTACATTACCTATCTTCATATCATCTGCAAACGAGACCACAAAACCATTCATTCCATAATCTAAGTCATTAATGTGCCACATAAAAAGGAGTGGCCCCTTGTGGAACACCACTAGGGACTGGTGACCAACCAGAATATGATCCCTGTATTCCGTCTCACTGCTTCCTACAGTTCATGAATTTTTACACATGGAAGCAGACTCTTCATCTCCAACTATTCCAGGCCAACCAAGTCCTAGTCCCAATGCCTGTGTTAGGCCAAATCTCTCAAAGTCTTCCCAATCCATCAACATTCCTTTCTACAAACCCCAAAGCAACTCAGACCATGTCTTCACATGGCCTCATCTGTTAAAGTAACCTCTGCCACCGCTCACAATCACTGTTACAGGTGTGTAAGCCCTGTCAGCATATTCATAGTGATGGAGAGGCAATATAATATGTAATATGTAATATAATATAACAATAAAGAACAATTTTTAAACAGCGTGGGAAAATTGGTAGCGCTATAGAGCACAATTTATAAAGACCGTGGGAAACAACGAAGGCGGACCTAACTTCCCAGAATGCCGTGTGGCAGAGAATCGCCTCCATGAGTGCTCCAACATCACTTTTCCCCATGGTCTTTATAAATTATGCATGATTAATTTTGTTCAAATATAAGATCATAATACCTTGTTCAGGATTTAGGGCAGGTCCACCATTGCTTGAAGTCACCAGCAGAAAGTAGAACAGCCCTAATCCCGGCAATGACTCCTTGAAAGTGTGCAGTGTCCCAGTTAAGAGTGGTCAACAGCATAAATGCCATTCCTATCCTGGGACACTGAATGACCGATTTAGTGGGGCACAAATGCAAAAGGGGCTTCAGAGACGTCCAGTGCTGACAGAGTCTCAAAGAGATTCAGTGCTAACATGAAAGTCTGCCAACACTGTGACTGTAGTAAAAACACACCGAGATGTTGGAGGAGCTCAGCTGGTCTTTCAGCGTTCATCAGAGACAAAGATAGATTGATGGTGTTTCAGGTCTGAGCCCTTCTTCAAGGAATAAGCAGAATGAGGAAGAGAGAAGACCGGCTGGGGGAGGAGTCCAGACCAACAAAAAGTATTAATTGTTATGACAAGGGAGAGGTGAGAACTGATTTTGCCTGTGTGAAAGGAGTCAGGGAAAAGGCAGAGAAATAGAGCTGGGGGAAGGTGATGGGGGAAGAATTAGGTGGGGGTTTTGAAGTCTCAGTGATCCAGTGCTGAGTTTCACCGATCTGGTACTGACAATCTTACAAGGACCCAGTGTGGACAATCTCGCTGAGATCTGGTGTTAACAGTGTCTGGCTAAGATCAGGTACTGAGTCTCACAGTGACCCAGGGATCAAGCATTGAATGCAATTGCTTTGTACAGCTCCGCCAGATGTTATGAACCTGCCTAACCTGCTCCTTCTGTTTCCCCAGCTGTGGTACATGGATGGCTACCTGAACGGCCGGACTGTGCGAGAGTTCCGCTCCTTTAACGACTTTGTCAAAGGGGAGAAGTTCATCATCTACCGCCTGCCCCACCCCTGGGCTGGAACCGGCCATGTGGTCTTCAATGGCTCTCTCTATTACAACAAGTACCAGAGCAACATCATCGTCAAGTATCACTTCCGCTCCCGCAGCGTTCTGGTCCAGCGCAGTCTGGACGGTGCAGGCTACAACAACACCTACCCCTACTCCTGGGGAGGCTTCTCGGACATTGACCTGATGGTGGACGAGAGCGGCCTCTGGTCTGTCTACACCACCAACCAGAATGCCGGCAACATCATCCTCAGCCGGCTGGACGCCCACACGCTGGAAGTCCTTCAGAGCTGGGACACGGGCTACCCCAAGCGGAGTGCCGGTGAGTCATTTGTCATCTGTGGCACCCTCTACGTGACCAACTCCCATCTTGCCGGAGCCAAGATCTACTTTGCCTACTACACCAACACATCGAGCTACGAGTACACCGACATACCATTCCACAACCAGTACTCACACATATCCATGCTGGACTACAACCCAAGGGACCGAGCACTTTACACATGGAACAATGGCCACCAGGTTCTCTACAACGTCACACTATTCCATGTTGTAAAGACGTCAGGTGAATTGTAAAGTAATCGGACAATTCTTTTTACATTTAAACGTTGTTATTTAATGAACAAAAGACTGTCCGGTGTGAGTGCGCATGATTCCTTTGTCTTATTGTACAATAAAGTTTAACTTTGAAATGGTCAAGTTGCCTGGTATCTCATTGGAGGGCTTCCATCATTGATCCCAATAAGATAAGGAGGTTAATGATTCCACTGTCTTTTGCTTGGATGTAAACTAAAGGAAGTTTGCAAGTACTGGGGTCTAGTGCAGCATGCTAAAGTATTGAAGAAACCCAGCAGGAAGTAATAGACACTCAACTAGGCCGTCCCCCCCTATTACTAGTCTCCCCTACCAATGGAAACACCTTCTAAACAGGTGACCTGCTGAGTCTCTCCTTTGGCTTATGTTTGGACCACCCCCCGTTTTGATCTGGAATTCCACCGAGACCTCAGCTCCCAGCTACCACGCACTCTACTTCCGTGGGGGAGCATAGGCGGGCACAGAATTGAATGCCAACTTGAATTTCCCTGCAAGTCACGCGCCAACCTCTCAGGAAAATACATCCTTAGAACTTCATCTTCAGTGGGTGTAAATCCTGGAACCTTCAACACACAGATTGCACAAAGACTCACCATGATTGTCCCAATTAAGATGGGCATTGAACATGGGCATTAGTGGCATGCACAGTGGTTCTCAACCTTTTTCTTTCCACTCCCATCCCACTTTAAGTAATCCCTATGCCATCGCTGCTCTGTGATTAGTAAGGGGATTGCTTAAGGTGGTAGGTGAGTGGGAAGGAAGGTTGAGAATCACTGTTCTAGACCCAATTATTTCTTGAGAAAAATTGTCATTGTTCCATTTCCTTTGGAGTTATGAAACCGGGCATAAAACAAGTGAATGAGGTACGATTAAAACAGTGGTTTTCAAACTTTTTCTTTCCTCTCACCTACCACCTTAAGCAACCCCTTACTAACCACAGAGCACTGACGGCATAGGGAATACTTAAAGAGTTATGTGAGTGGAAAGAAAGAGATTGAGAACCACTGGTATAGCGGTCAGGACAACACTATCACAGCACCTGCGTCCCAGATTTGAATCTGGCGGTGCCTGTAAGGATTGTGTACGTTCTCCCCATGACTACATGGTTTTCCTCTGGGTGCTCCAGTTTCCTTCCACCCTCCAAAAACATAGGGGTTGTAGGGCGACATGGCCTCATGGGCCAGAAGGCCCTGTCCCCATGCTGTATCTTGTCAAAGAAAATTTTTAAAATAATACTGCGTGCAAATTGTTAATCAAGCCTCACTGGACCAATGGTTTTCTGGATCCCAGTTACATGCCCGTTCGTCACTCACTGCCCATCCTCCTGAGAAGGATGCAAGATAAGGAACCAGAAATGTCCCAGATCCATGTCTGAGGTCCTCAATGTTCCCACAATAACTAGACGAAGGCCAAATTAGAGAGATAATGAATCTTCCAAAGTATTTAGAAGGAAAGGTGGTAGGGGTTTCTGCCAAAAGTCACTGTTGATCACTAGCACAATTTTTTAATTGTTTTTTTTTAAAATTTTGGCGTGCAGATGGAATGGAAACTAATAAAATATTGTTTCCAAATTCAGAAACCCTGGCTGAACATCAGAAAAGATCCAAGTGCAAAAACATCCACCCTTTGAGGCTATTCTTGGAATAATGGTTAGCGCAACACCTTTACAGTGCCAGCAATTGGGACCAGGGTTCCAATCCCAAGCTATCTATAAGGAGTCTGTACGTTCTCTCCTTGTCCGCTTGGGTTTTCCCCAGGGGCTCTGGTTTCCTCCCACCCTTCAAAATGTACCGGGGGTGTAGGTTAACGGGGTGTAAGTTGGGTGGCATGGGTCTCATGGACCTGTTGCCGGGTCTCATGGACCTGTTGCCGTGCTGTGTCTATATTTTAAAAATATCCAGCCATTCAGATCGATAATGGCCAATCTTGGCCTTAGCTCCATTTTGCTTGTTCAAAACCTATCAAAGGAACTCTTCCAATGAGTACATAAAGAAATGAAGTGGATGCTTCATGCCATAGAAATTCATGAATGTAAACCATTATTTATCTATTTATTCCTAAATATGGGATTCACTGACAAGACCATAAGGTATAGGAGCAGAAGTAGGCACTTTGGCCTGTCTAGTCCACCATTCTAATCCCATTCTCCCCCTCGGTCCCACTCCCCTGCCTTCTTCCCATAACCTTAGATACTGACTTTTCAGATACCTGTGAATCTCTGCCTTAAATACACCCAACTGGGCCTTCACAGCTGGCCATGGCATCAAATTCCAGAGGTCCACCCCTCTCTGCATCTCTGTTTTAAACAGGTTCCCTTCTATCCTGAAGTTGAGCTTCCTTGTCCTAACCTTTCCCACCATGGGAAATAACTTTGCCTCATCTACTTCTGTCCAAGCCTTTTAACATTTCAAAATGCTTCTATGACACCGCCCCCCCACCCCCCATTCTTCTGATCTCCAAGGAGTACAGTCAAGAGCCATCAAACATTCTTCATTCCAAGAATCACTCTTATACGTTTTCTCTGCCTCTCCAATGCCAGGACATATTTTCTTAAATAAGGAGCCCAAAAATTGTACCCCATACTCCAAGTGAGGTCTTACCAGACCCTTATTAATCCCCAGCTTTGATAACCTATTCCTCTAGATATGAACGCCAACATTGCATTTGCCTTCTTCACCGCCAACTCAACCTGGAGGTTAACCATCCTGCAAGAGGACTCCCAAGTCCCTTTGCAACTCTGAATTTTGAATGTCCTCCCCATCCAAATAATAGTCTGCCCTTTGATTCCTTCCACCAAATTGCATGACCCTACACTTCCCAACATTGTATTTTGGCTGCCACTTCTATGCTCGCTCTCCTAATCTATCTAAGGCTCTCTGCAGCCTCTCTGTTTCCCCCTCCTGACCTGCCCCTCCACCTACCTTTGTATCATCTGCAAACTTATTTTGCAGGTGACACAAAGATTGCAATAAGTTTGGCATTTACTAGCGTCTACCAGCAGCTCAAGAAACACAAATGCTGGAATCTTGAGCTATCAATGATGGGAGACCAGAATCAGAATTTATCGTCATGAACAAGCTATGAAATTTGGTGTTTTATGCAAACATTCATATTAGAAACATCTTACAACATTACTATAAAAAATCAAAATAACAGTGCATGAAAAGTAAGGCCGGGTCTTTGGTTCATTGATCATCCGGCGGGGAAGACGCTGTCCTTGTGTCACTGAGGGCTCGTCTTTAGGCTCTTGTATCTTTATCCTGATGGTAGCAGAGTGAAGAGGGCATGGCCTGGGTGGTGGGAGGATAGAGGCTGCCTTTTTAAAACACCGCCTCATGTAGATGTCCTCGATGGAGTGAAGTCTGGTGCCTGTGATTTCGCAGGCTGAGTTCACAACCTTCTGGAGTGTAGTCTTGACCTGAGAGCTGGCAGCATCCGTGGAGAGAAACGGTCGGTCAAACCTTTGAGTGAAGGATCCCTACCCGAAACGTTGTACCCATGGATGCTGCCTGACCCACTGAATCTCTCCAGCTTTTCACTCTATGCTACAGCATGAACAGAAAGGAATTAATCGCCTCAGTGGCTCTGTGTCTGGCTTCCCATAGCGACAGACTAAGTCTGGACGATTTTCTTCCTTCTTGTGCATTGGTGAGCATGTAGCTTCGGGGCCACAGTGGTTTGTTTAGCTTTTTCATCCGGAGAATGTAAATTGCTCATCTCCACAGATAGGATTCAAACTCCTTTCCAGTCCAATAATCCAGTTATAAGACAGGAGCAAGACCACTACGCTACCACATGCATAATGGAATAAAGGAATTTAAACTACCGTACATTTCAGTGGATAAGGTGACCTTCAGATAAGACGAGACCCCAATTTCAGTCTGAATTTCATGGTTTTAGGTCAGATCGGTGGTACAAGTCGAGCCCCAAACATACTGGTACCTGAGCTGGTGCCACGTCGACTGAGCTGGTGAGCGTGGGCTGTCTACAGTCACAAAGCGATTCATGGTTCAGTCTGCCTTAACCAGTTTCAAATAAAATGTTGTCAAATTGTTATCATGGAACCACCAGCAAAATTAAGCAAATTTTAAGTGAAAAGTCATTGAAGTGGGCCAAGGGCTTTGTGATCAAAAGCATGCGATAAAGTGAAAGTAGAGGCTGCAATACCATCTTGCCAGAAGTGCGGTGACTCGAGTGCAATGGATGGTACAGAGGATGATTTATCGAGGGACACTGATATCGAAGCCGAGTCAGACCCATATGATGACCGTGAGACTCTAGACGTACTTGTCGAGTTCTTTGCCTCAGATGACGAAGCCAGTGATTTTAAATGAGTGTGATGTGGTTTTTTTTTCATTTTACAATTCTTTTATTTGTTTAACACCACAGTGGAAATGAATTTTAGAGCAATTTTTGTTTTAAAATGTGCACACATCAGCAGCTTTTTTTAATATACCAGTAGTTTATAAAATTTGTTGTCTGGGTGAGTTATAGAACCAATCAAGTGGTATTTCGAGTTGAATTTTTAGGAAAATGTTTTTATATCTGGCCTATAGGATGACCTTTTTTTTGGGGGGGGGTGTTTTCTGGTTCAAGTGTCGTCTTATCCGCTGAAATATACGGCCTGTTAAGGAAGGTTCATCCTATGTTCCCATTATCCTGTCTAACGCAGGATCATCATTTGCCTGAAAACTTTTAAAATCAAATAGGATCAGCAGAGTTATGTCAGCAGGGAAAGACCAAATTACCACGGCATCAGGGTTCAAAGTTCAGGTTTGTCATCAGAAAACATACTAACTTTGACAAACAACCCTGAGATTCATCTCCCTGCAGGCCAAGTGGAATTTCTACTTATCGGCAGTGCCACAAATACTGCACTCAAAAAAAGATGCAAAAGAGAGAAATGTAAACAAGAAAGAAGTGTAAACAAGTTGTGCATTTACAAGAAATATATATTCAATAACAGTGTGGATTCGATGCTGTCGGCCTCTGCCATCTCAAGTACTTCGATGTTGGTGATGAAGTCGCTCCAATGAATGTTGAGGATGGAGCGGAGACAACGCTGGTGGAAGCGTTCTAGGAGCCGTAGGTGATGCCGGTAGAGGACCCATGATTCGTGTGGGTATGACAACGGCTCTGTATACACTAATCTTTGTGAATTTTTCAGTTGGTTGTTTTTCCAGACACTTTTGTGTAGTCTTCCAAAGTCTGTTGTCTATCTCGTTGTCGATTGTCTATCTCGTTGTCGATCCTTGCATCCGATGAAATGGTGCAGCCAAGATAGGTAAACTGGTTGACCATTTTGAGTTTTGTGTGCCCGATGGAGATGTGGGGGGGGGGGTGGCTGGTAGTCATGGTGGGGAGCTGGCTGATGGAGGACCTCAGTTTTCTTCAGGCTGACTTCCAGACCAAACGTTTTGGCAGTTTCCGCAAAACAGGACGTCAAGCGCTGAAGAGCTGGCTCTGAATGGGCAACTAAAGCGGCATCGTCTGCAAAGAGTAGTTCACGGACAAGTTTCTCTTGTGTCTTGGTGTGAGCTTGCAGGCGCCTCAGATTGAAGAGACTGCCAGCCTTGCGGTACCGGACGTAGGTCACATCTCCAGAATGGAGGACCATCACCTTCCCAAGATCGGTGGCGAGCTCTCCACTGGCCACCGAGACAGAGGTGCACCAAAGAAGAGGTACAAGGACTGCCTAAAGAAATCTCTTGGTGCCTGCCACATTGACCACCGCCAGTGGGCTGATATCGCCTCAAACCGTGCATCTTGGCACCTCACAGTTCAGCGGGCAGCAACCTCCTTTGAAGAAGACCGCAGAGCCCACATCACTGACAAAAGACAAAAGAGGAAAAACCCAACACCCAACCCCAACCAACCAATTTTCCCTTGCAACCCCTGCAACCATGTCTGCCTTTCCCGCATCGGACTTGTCAGCCACAAACGAGCCTGCAGCTGACGTGGACATTACCCCTCCATAAAACTTCACCCACAAAGCCAAGCCAAAGATATTCAATAATAAATAATGAAAGAGACCTTGAATGAATCCCTGATGGAGTCTGTTGTTGAGTTGTGGAGGGGTAGCAGCTGTTCCTGAACCTGATGGTGTGAGTCTTGTGGCACCTAGACCTCTTTCCTGATGGCAGCAGCGAGAACAAAGCATGTTCCGGGTGGTCATGATGACTGCTGCTGCAGGCGGTGGGGAGAGTTTTACCTGTGATGTCCTGGGCCATGACCTCTACCTTTGGCAAGCTTTCCTCTGAATTAGCAAAAAATTCAGTGAAGAGTGTGGGGAGGTTACTACCCATGGAATAGTTGGGGAAAACCGCATAGATGTACAGTGCATGAACCAACGCTGGGTAAAGGATTTTTGGCTCGAAACACTGACTTTCCATGGATGTTGCCTGACCTGCTGAGTTCCTCCAATACCTCGTATTGCTGGGATAAACAGCTCAGGGAGAACACAGTGGAAGGAGCTACTGAAGGAGATGAGAAAGTGACCTTCACCTACTGTAGATGTGCTACCCTGGATCAAATTCTACGTAACAAAATTCATCACGGCGAATAGGTAAAACCGCACATTTTACGAAGATGACTTCCACACAAGGTTAGGTAATGATTTATATGCAATAGATGACAGTAAATCCGCCACCTCATTTTAACAGCTCTCTGGATACTGAATGATGAATTGACGTTGCCAGCCTTAGACTGATCAATATAATTTGAATCAATGCAAGAAGAGGGAGGATTTAGAGATGCCAGTCAGTACACACAAATCTCAGCTTAATAGATATTCGGATCTTGGACTCTCTGGGTTGAAGGGATTATCCTTAGTGAAAAGTTAATATAGATTGAAGCAAAGACTGATTCTCAATCTATTCTTTCCACTCACCTACCACTTCAAGTAATCCCTTATTAACAACAGAGCACCTTTGGCACAGGATGCCATAAGTGTTCTGTGGTTAGTGAGGGACTACATAGAAACATAGAAGATAGGAGCAGGAGTAGGTCATTCGGCCCTTCGAGCCTGCTCCGCCATTCAATGAGATCATGGCTGATCTTAAAATTCAGTACCCCGTCCCTGCCTTCTCTCCGTAACCCCTAATTCCGTTATACTGAAGAGATATATCTAATTCCCTCTTAAATATATTAAATGAACCTGCCTCTACTGCTCTCTGTGGCAATGAATTCCACAGATTCACCACCCTCTGGGTAAAGAAATTCCTCCTCATTTCGGTCCTAAATAGTTTGCCTATTATCCTTGAACCTTGGCCCCAGGTTCTGGACTCCTCCACCATTGGAAACATCTGCATCTATTCTGTCCAGTCCTGCCAGAATTTTATATGTCTCTATGAGATCCCCTCTCAATCTTCCATACTCCAGCGAGTACAATCCCAATTTGCACAATCTTTCCTCATCAGTCATTCCTGCCATTCCAGGTATCAGCCTGGTGAATCGCCTTTGCACTCCCTCCATTGCAAGAACATCCTTCCTCAGATAAGGCGACCAAAACTGCACACAATACTCCAGGTGTGGTCTCACCAATGCTCTGTACTTAAGGTGGTAGGCGAATGGGGGGAAAAAAAGTTGAGAGCCACTGGGCTATGTCCTCTGGTGTTTAGAATAAAAGAGAGGTGACTTCATCAAAGCCTTTAAAATTTCACCATGGTAATCACTGGAGGGGTGTTTCCGCTAATGAAGATCCTTGAACCCTGAAGTTTCAGGATGAAGTAGTTCATGCAGTGTGTTTCCAGAATTTGCTGATTATGTTTGGAATTCTTTACCTCAGAGAACAATGGATATTCTGTCATTCATTGTATTCAAGGATAAGATTAATTTTGATCTACAAGGAAAACAGGGGTTAAGGAGAACAGGCAGCTGAGGTTAATAACCACCACCTTGATGGTTATACATGATGCACGTCAAGTTCTGTTGCTGCAAGGCAAACAGAGAGTTGCCATATGCGTTCTCTTGCGGACTTGACAACAGGAGAAAAAGAAGCAAAAGGGTGTCCCTTCAGGGACATCGAGTGTTGCTGGATTCACCTCTAACGCCTCTGCAGCCTACGGGCTCTAGTTCATATTATTGGCAACCCAAGCTCCAAGTCCAAACCTCTGACGTGACCAGGGGAGCCTTCAGCCCCCGATGCCCTTTGGGAGCCCTTTTTGGGCTTGTTTGGATGGTCAACTCTTGCACACATTCTTCATGATGAGAGCATGTAGCAATCCAGCACAGGACATTTTTCCAATTAATTTTGTTGATATAATAGAAACGACATTTATAATTTCATGACTAAAGCAATAAATGAGAACATCATATTTAATTGATGAATTTGTCTTGAGTGCTGACATTTTCACCAGCTAAGAATTCTGGTCAAATTTTGACTCTTTTTAAAGTCTCACTAAGTCTGTTTTTACCTTTGATCAGCTGAAAGATCGGGTTGGGTCACAGAACACCAGGTTGGCCACCAAATGCAAGGTGTACAGGGCCGTTGTCACATCAGCCTTGCTATAAGGATGCAAGTCGTGGTGCCCATATCGGAGACACTTGTGTCAGCTTGACCAACTGCAGCAGCGTCCCTTACGTTCTCTGATGAAAATCACTTGGTGAAACAAGGTCTCCAATATCCAGGTCCTTTCTCGAGCCGGAATGCCCAGCAGCTTCAACCTGGGCAGGAGATGTTGTCAGAATGCCTGATGGAAGACTGCCCAAGGACATCTTGCCCAGTGGTACCCGAAAATGAAGAGGCCTGCAACTTCGGTACAAGAATATTCTACACAGGAGCCTCAAGAAAGCTGACATTGTCCCATCAACAGGTGAGGTTCTGGGTCAAGATCGCTGGCAGTGGAGGGACACCAGCAGAAAAGGTGTGGACGCCACTGAGGCAACAGAGGTGCAGGAAGGGCCACAACGGAGCTTCTACCCTCCAGGTCTCACCTGCTATGTACGTGGCAAGCAGGGCCTGTCAAGGATTGGCCTGTACAGCCACTCCAGGACGCACATATCAAACCCCACAAAGTGACTGAGAGGAACCATCATCATCCTACGGGATGGATAGACCGAAGAAGAGGTCTCTTTGTGCCTTCAAGTCAAGGTAGAATTCAGGCCAGTTAATTTAATGAACTGCCTCACTTGAGTTGACCTACTGAAATCATAGTGGAACTCAAGAACAGCAGAGAAGATGATCCTACAGGACAGTGGCCACAGCAGCGGACCAGCGAGGGGCTCAGAGGCTGAAGGACCACGGGCTGCCAGAGACCGGCTCATGGGAACCAGGCATCTGAACAGGGATTCGCACGGGTGCTGAGGGAAGTAAGGGCTTCCAAAAGGCCTTGGGCTCTGAAGGCTCCCCAATCACGTCAGAGGTTTGGATCTGGAGCTCGGGCTGCTTATGGTTTGAACCGGAATCTGAAGAGGCTGCGGGAGCGCTGGAGGCGAATCCACAGACACTCAGTGTTTCTGAGGGACTCTCATTTGCTTCTCTCTCTCTCTTCTTATTAGGGGCACCGGGTGATGTTCATGATGACTCTTTGTTTGCCTTACATCAGACAAATATTGCATATTACATTTTTACGCATTATTATGTGACAATTAAAGGAACTTTAACCTTGAAGGACAAGATTCAACGAACTCCTATAAAACTGGATAGACTCTGTGTTCATTGAAATACAAATGAATTATAGGGGTGACTATATAAGCCCCAAAGGGGACTTAACGCAGCAGACACTGAGATTGTTCCACTTGTGGGAAAGCCAGGAACGAGTAGGGGCACGGTTAGCGCAGCGACCCGGGTACGAATCCGACTGTAAGGAGTTTGTACGCCTTCACAGTGACCTGCGTGGGTTTCTTCCAGGTGCTCTGGTTTCCTCCCACCCTCCTGTTGTTCCTTAGTCTATTGAACAGAAAAAATTTTTTCAAACCTCGATGAAAGGGCAAAGGTCATCGAGTTTTTAAGGAAATACATCAGGGAAACAAGCTCTGGTCTCCATTGAGATACAAGATCTTAGCAATCCAGCTCAGTCTGTCAGAATACTCTTGCATTCGATATGATAGGTTATTGACATATACATAAGACTGGAGGCGGACTAGAAGATCACTTCGCTGGCCACCTTCACTCTATCCCCTCCTCTTTGTGATTTTTATAAGGGACCGAACTGAGAAAGTGGAAGGGTGGGTCAGTACATTAGCAGATGAAAGTGGGTGGTGTTGTGGATAGTCTGGAGGGTTGCTGGAGGTTAGAAAGGGACCTCGATAGGATGCTGAGCAGTGGCAGATGGAGTTTACCCAGAAATGTGGGAGGTGGTTCATCACACTTTAAAGGCACAATATGGAGGAGTGTGGTCAAGCTGAGAGATTTTGGAGTCTATGTCCATAACATACTCAAAGCTGCTGCACAGGTTGACAGTGTTGTCAAGTGGGTGCATGTTGTGTTGGCCTTCAATAGCCAATGGATCACGTTCAAGAGCAATGAGATAATATTGGTAGTGAAGAAAGAGAATGCTATTTCAAGAGAAATAGTGTACAAGAGTAAAGAGGTGTTGATGAGGTTCTTTGGAGCACTGGTGAGACCTCATTTGGAGAACTGTGTGCAGCTTTGGGCCCCCTATATTAGAAAGGATGTGATGTTGTTGGAGAGGGTGCAGAGGAGATTTACCAGGATGATTCCCGGAATGCAAGGGCTAACATTCAAGGAGCATTTGGCAGCTCTTGGGTTGTATTCATTGGAGTATAGGAGAATGAGAGGAGATCTCATAGAGGCATTTTGTATTTTGAAAGGTTTAGATAGGGTGGATGCAGGTAAGATATATCCTTTGGTGGGTGAATGGAGGACAAGGGGTCATAGTCTGAAAATTAGAGGTTATCCATATAAAACAGAGATTAGGAAGAACTTCTTTAGCAAGAGGGTCGTAGATCTGTGGAACTCGCTGCCGCATACAGCAGAGGAAGCCAGATCACTGAGAGTATTTAAACAAGAAATAGACAAGTATCTCATTAGTGAAGGCACCAAGGGATACGGGGAAATGGCCAGAAATTGGAACTAGTGTAGAGTAGCTTAGTGTAGATTTATGGAACAGACTCGATGCGCCTAGTGGCCTCCTTCTGTTCCTTTGACTTGTGATCTTGTGATCTATATAACACCTTAGTTTGACCCCATGTGGAATATGGTGTTTAATTCAGGAAGGATGTGGATGCTATAGAGAGTGTGCAGAGGAGATTCACAAGAATGGTGCTTGGATTGGAGGGCAGGCCTCGTGAGGATAGGTTAAATGAAAGGTCTTTTCTCTTGGAGTGATGGAGGATGAGGGGATGACCAGATAGAGGCATCCAAGATGATGAGAGGTATTGATCGTGTGCATGACTAGAGGCACTTTCCCAGAGCTAAAATGGCTGACACAAAGGGATTTTCCTGGGAGAGAATATTAGGGGGGGATGTAAGACTCAAGTTCTTCACACAGGTGAGGGTGCATGGAACGTGCTATCGGAAATGGTGATGGAGGCAGGTTCAATAGGATCTTTTAAGAGACTATTAGATGGATACAAGGGCCTGTGGTTGATTTCTATGTTCTATAATAATGGAGAATATTCAGTCCCTCAACCAGGCACAATCAAATAGCATTCTCTTCATTCATGTATCTCCTGTAGATGTGAGCATTGATCTTAGACCTTAAAAATTTATGACAAGTTTAATACTCTCACTGCAGCACCATGTATATTGTCTTTATCACCACACAGCACGTCCAGAACTGTACGCTGTCTTAAAGAGAAAGAAATAAATGGCCAAATTAAAAAGAAATCAACAACTCCCACACAATAGTTTCTCGGCCATTTCTTTCTCCCTAACACACAAAAGCGCTGGAGAAACTCAGCAGGTCGCGCAGCATCTGCAGGAAGCAAAGGGATACGACAAATCATACTACATTCTCAAAAAAGTTATTGATCTCAGTTCACAAATACTAATGACCACAATATTGTAGCCAAAATGCCAGAAAATCTGACAAAAGCAGCGACTGTACAAACACCAGCAGGAACAAAAGCAGCAGTGCCGGCAGACAAAACCAGGTGATTCGAAGCATCATCATGATTGGGGAATAATGCGCGCATTAAAAGCTTCAAAAAGGAAATGAGCATTAAGCTTTGGCCTTGTAGGTATATTGATGCACGTAAGCTGGGCTTACAAAAAGTGTTTTTGTTGTTATAACTAACTACATGGATATTTTCGTAAAATATACTACTGAAACACTGCAAAAAAAACTTTATAGACAGTCATTTTGGTGTCAACCCCTCTGATGGTGTCACCCGGTGTGGTCCGCACCTCCCTAGTAGCGCCAGTGGTCTCCGCTCCCCACTCTCCCTGGATCCACGGCAGCAGCAGGGCTGCCATTACCACAGTTCTGCTGTTTATCGTGTGGTGTGAGGTAGGGAAAATATCAGATTCCTGTGAAGTTTGTCGACATAGGTTGGCACAACATAGTGAGGGAAAGGGCCGGACTGCACAGTAATCTTCTATTCTACGAGCGCTGCCAACAGAGAATGAATTCCTAATTGGAAGCAGGGAAGTACAAGAGTAGAAAAATATTGCTGCTCTGGATTCAAGAGCCATTTTCTTCCATGACCTGATCTTCAAAGGGTTACATATCTCAGCAGTTTTATCACTCACTGCCAGCACACTTCATCTCTCAAGCGCAACAGATCTCAGAGGAGTATTGATTAAAAAAAATTCAATGCACCATTTTAAACTCGCACAGCATAAATTAACTCATGTATCTAACATAAGTTTCCTTTATGCTTTACAATCAAGTTGACATCTATTAACTGCCTGGTGCTACCTTCAACAGAATTTAATTATCTTTTGCATGTTATTTTTTTAAAGGTTGTCATTGACTTTTGAAAAATGCGATTACAGAATTACTAAATGACTAAGCATGATAAATTAACTTGATTGCATGCAAGGAGACAAATATAACATGATATGTAAATAGAGAATGAAAGGTTATGCTTGGATATTTTGAACCATCTGGTAGAGCGATAGGCTGGACTAATGTTGGCTTACACAGAGGCAGTGCAAACCCTCTCGTTCCCTGCTGACAATCGCTAATTAAGAAACTCGTGCAAGTCACAGTCAACACAACACTTGTGAGGTGGTCACGGGCGAAATGGAGGACTGGAGACAGACTGCGATGACTCGACCCCCTGTTTTCAGTTGAAGGTTAAGTATTCAGCACCAGGAGTGAACTCTCCGGCTTTTCTTCCATCAGTCGGGCAGTTCCCTCACAGTCCCAGAGACCTGGATCCAATCCCGACCTCAGGTACTGTCCGTGCGGACTTTGCACTGTGACTGTTGGGGGGGGGGGGGGTTCCTCCCACATCCCCAAAGATGCGCTGCCGATTGGTGAACGGGCATTGCATATTATTGATAGGGTACAAGTGAGTGGGAGAAGCCGGGGTGTCCATAAGACATAGGAGGAGAAGTAGGCCACTCAGCCCTTCAAGTCTCTCCTGCTATTCAATCTTGAGCTGATCCATTTCCCCACTTAGTCCCCACTGCCCGGCTTTCTCCCCGTAACCTTTGATGCCCTGGCTAATCAAGAACCTCTCCATCTCTGCCTCAAATGGACCTGACTTCCACTGCTTCCCGTAGCAGTAATTTCCACAGATTTACCACCCTGGGGTGGGGGGAGGGTGGGAGTTGATGAGGATGTAGGAAGAAAGAAGTGGGAAGATGGAAGTTTATTGACATACACATAGTACAATGTGAGGATGCACTGGAATGCCTGCCTGCTGAGGGCACACAAGTACCTATGACACTGGATATTGAAGATAGTTGTGGATTTTGGGGCTGATTATCACAAAATTCACCTTAAAACTTTCTTATAATTTTAAGTCAAATTCAAGCCGACAAAACCATGAAATGCAGCGTATCGTTAAAAATTCATTCTCTGCATTTGCACTTGGACGTCTTCCTGGCCGATCTTAGTGAAGTCAGCGAAAGGTGGACGGTTTCACTAGGATATTGCGACCACGGTGAAGCAGTGTCAGGGCCACTGGATCCATCGATGCCGGCCGACGACAGTTGGACAGTGACATGAGAGGCATCAGATGCCGAGTACAAATGAAAATCAGCAGCAAAACACTTTTAGGCCAGTTGAACTAATGCAATGGGTCGGCGGCGTCGTTATGCGAGTAAACATGGCACTTTCTGCAAAACTCAATTTAATGTTTCTCCAAATTCCTACGTGGCACGGCCCACCTGAAACTGCCTTTGTGTTCATCTTGAAGTTGTCTTTCATAATCCCCAATTTATTTTCAAGAAGCAAGCCTTTTGAAGACATTTGTTGATCAGTGTAGGATTTGTGTAACTCAGTAATCGATGGACAACCTGCTCCTCTGTTGAATATCTCTTTGATTTTGTGACTCGATAGCATCACTCAGTCAAATATCACACGCGGAGAATGCACTCCATTAATGCGGAATGCCTCCCAGACTGGTGGTGGTAAACTACTCAGAAACTCACAAGCGATTTAAGAGAGTTTATTGTCAACTCTCATAAGTACATAAGTATTATAAGTTCAATGAACAGATGCACTGACATCCTTACTTGGCATTTTTCGTGACACACCAAGAATGTGAGACAGTAAATGAGATGATAAATATTAAAAAGAATATATAAATATCACAGTTACAATTAGTGCAAATAAAAGTGATTAAAGTAAAATCCATTCAAGCAATCGTTCTCCCCATTCTGATTTTGTGTGTGTGTGTGTGGGGGGGGGGGGGGGGAACGCTTTATGAAAGAAATTCCATCATATCTTGAGGGAGATCGTTTCCTTCATCCCTGATCTTACCCCTTCCTTTGCAGGGACCACCCTCTCCGTGACTCCCTTTGTCCACACCCCTTCCAGGCCCCCTCCCCCCACCCCCGCAACACTTCCCGCTGCAGCTACAGTTGACCATTTCGGCCCACAAGCCACCCAATTTACATCCCATTAACCTACACCCCCCAGACAGTGGGAGGAAACCAGAGCCCCTGGAGAAATCCCACACAGAGATGGAGAGAATGTACAAACTCCTTACAGACAGTGCTGGATTTGAACTCTGGTCCAGTTCCGATCGCTGACACTGTAAAGTCTTTGTGCTGACCGCTAAACACATGCTTACCCTAAGTTAAGTTCAATGTTGATTTTTTAATTTTTCAAAACCTTTTACAGTGATTTTGTAGTAGTGGGATCACTAGCAGTTTGCTGGCTGCACCTAGTCCCTGCAGGGTCCTTGTGTCTGTCTCTGGATAAGCGTGAATTGGGCGTATCCAAATCCAATAGCACCGTTTGGGTGACACGATTAATATAATGGTTAGTGCGACTCTATTACAGTGCCATCAGCCCAGGTTTGAATCCAGCACTCCCGAGATAGGTTCCAACTACCATGGCGGTGACCACACGCGACAACCACTTTGCGCTCTGTCCTCAAGCGCCAACTCGAATCCCAGTTACCAGCCATTTTAATTCCCCTCAGCATTCCCAGGCAGATGTGTCTCGTTGCCACGGTGAGCCCAAATATTTTTTCCTGGGTCATCTATAACTCAATGGCACAACCACTGAGTTTTCAGATTTCAGGCAGCTTGCACCCTGATCCATTCCACTATCCATTCCACCCCCCACCCCCCAACCCCTCTCCCCACTGTCATTGGTCTGGTATCTTATTACTTCCTGGCCCCAGTGGCGAATTAACCATTAGGCTAAGTAGGCTTAAGCCTAGGGGCCCGGAAGGGAGGGGGCCCCAGAAGCAAAAATAAATGGTTTAATTGAGTATTTTGAAAGAAATTTCAGTACTTTTGCATATTTTTTTATATCGGGAATATTGCAAATACTATTTTTTTTTTAAAATTAGGCTCCAAACACTTAAATATTTGGAAGTAATGCTTTTAGCCACGAGATTGTGTTTATCATAATGATGTTATTACGTCACGAGTTGGCGTTAACGAGCAGGGAGTCTGGTTAAAGACAGGGAGGGAAACCTGTCAAAACATGAGTGCCAAGAGTGTGAAATGTCTAAAATATGACGGTAAACAGAAGCGTTACTTTAGCAAGTCCATGTTTCGCTGCTCCCTTACAAATGGCGAGAAAATTAGGAGACGTTGGCTATGCTGTTCTCCAAGCACAGGTAAGGCATTCTGTTTTAACATGAAGACCTTGCTTAATTACTCAACAATACCAGTCAGAACATAATTACATGAAATCCCTTCTGGAAAATGTTGTTGCTACAATTACATTTCTTGCTTACACATGAAGCACAATACACATAGTCCGACGCTATGTTATTTTACGTAACTTAACGTCACTCTATTCTATTTGACGAAGGGTGGGGCAGGGGGGGCAAGGTCAGGGGGGAGCCTTACTAAAGCTCAGCCTAGAGGACCAGGTGGTAGTTAATCCACGCCACCCCCTGGCCTCTCCCAACCCCTTTCCCCCCTCCCTTTTGATGCTTGCTATCCCACCTCCCCACTTGAGCCTCAAAATAAGGACCCGACCCAAAACGTTGGCTGGCCATTTCTGTCCACGGAAACTTCCTGACCTGTTCAGACCCTCCTGCTTTTCTTTCCCAGCACGGTTAGCTATTACAGCACCAGTGACCCAGTTCGAATCTGGCGCTGTCTGTAAGCACCTGGTACGTTCTCCCCGCATCTTTGTGGGTCTCCCCAGGTGCTCTGGTTTCCTCCCCCCCCACTTCAAAACATATTGGGGGGGGGGGTTGAAGTTAATTAGGTGTAATTTGGCAGCATAGACTCATGGGCTGGAAGGACCTGTTACTGTACTGCATGTTTAAATTTAAGGATTTGCTTTTGCATTATCTTTACGTGTGCGAAACTGCATTTGTATCTGTTAGACACCCAACTAGAGCTCCCCTCAGCACAACCCCTTCTACCTCTAACTTGTGGGAATTCTATCTCATACTCCAGGATGGTGTCCCATTGAACTCGGAGCTCAGCTTCCAACCCCAGATCCTCCGCACCAGCACCTCAGCCCATCTGCTGTTGAAATGGCACTATCGTTTCTGCGCATCCAATGCTCTGCTGGCTGGTCTCCCTGGTCTCCCACTTCCCATCCTCTGCCCGATCCAAGAGTCAGTTGGCACCCCTGTGTCGACATGGATCCAATCTCTCACAGCTTCCAAGGCTCTTCATGGACCTTGTTCCTCACTTTTATTCCACTTTTTTTTTCTCCCTCTCCCCCACTTTTTCTTTCTCCCTCTCTTTCTCTCACTCCCTCCATCTATATTTGTCCATCATTATCTCTGTCACCTCTATTTCTCTATCTCTCTCTCCCTTTCTCTGTCCTCTATTCTCTCTCCCTCCCTCTTTCTCTCTTCCCTCTCTATCTGCTTTTTCACAGTCACTACATTTCTTTCTTTCTCCCTCTCTTTTTCTCTCTACACTTTTCTGTTGTTATCTCTCTCTATCTCTTCTCTCTCTCTCTTTCTCTCCATTCTTCCTCACTCCTCCATCCCTTTGTCTCCATTTCTCCACCCCCTTCCCTCTCCATTAACAGGACGATCACCACCCCCCAACTCCGCCCCGCCCCCAGCCGCATCACCAGTGGGCGTCAAGCATCAGTAGCATCTAGTGATGCAATAAAAAGAACAGCCTTGCATCCTGCGTTGGAGGGACAGATGGCCTCAGTGGCAGGCAGACCCCTGGTAGCATCCCCACCAATCGACAGGTAGGCCCTTGCCCCCTTGTACCTCACTAAAGCCCCCCTCTAACATACATTCTGGCACTGACCTGACCTCCTGCCTGTGGTACTGGCTCCTCCCACAATCTTTTTATTCAGGTGCCTGTCTACATTTTTTTCATGCCTTGATGAAGGGCTCAAGCCCGAAACGTTGGTGACATACCTTTATCTTTGCAATATAAAGTAAGTACACTGTTTGACCTGCTGAATTTCTCCAGCGTGCATTTCAACTGCAATCACGGCATCTGCAGACTTTCATGTTGTACACTCTCTCTCTCCTGACTCTCTTTCTCTTTCTCTCTCTCTCAGTCAAAAAGAGCTACATAATGATCCAACATATGGACAATGAAACACTCACTTACACACTAATACATTTATTTATATTCTGCCACTTTCTTATCAGCTTCCCCCAGATTTGAAGGTGCCCAGGGGCAAGTTATAGTTGTGAGCCACTCTCCTGGCCAACACACCTATGGACTCTGAGCACATGAGGTAACCCACACGACCGCAGGAAGAACGGGCGAACTCCAAGTAGACAGTCGCCACAGGCGGGGATTGAACCGGGCACTCTCTGGCGCTGAGAGGCAAGGGTTCTACTTTGTCACCAGATCAGCTCCAGCTCAGGTCTGCCTGCTCCTTCCTCCTTGTCACACTCCTTCCAATGAATCGTTCACAATGAATTAAAACGAATATCCCTTTGAAACAAGTTTGTCACACACTGTGGTAAACTTTGCTACCGGTTTCAAAAGATGCGATGAAAAACAATAAATTTGATCCTGCTTTAACGATGATATGAGTCGGGGCGGGCTTTGAGACACCCTTTCTCAAACAGTTATATTTCACTATTTACTATCAGACACATATTCCCAGTGTGCGAATTTCCACCTTCAGTCTGTTTCATTTATTAATATCTTTCTGTTTAGCTTGAGACCCTACGTTTACTTCTACCTTGCAACTAGATCAGTGTTTCCGGAAGGTTGCAACTGGGAATTATTTGAGTCCTGTGGTCACAGAAGTTGAATGTTGATGTCAGAAGATTGGAAAATCGCGATTTAAAAAAAAATGCATCGTACATTCAATGCTGGTCCAGAAGGTCCAAACCTGGGGCCTCTCACCTCTCCTCTGCAACTGGATCCTTGACTTCCTCATTGGACAGTCGGTATGAATTGGAAATAATGTCTCCTCCTAAATGATGATCAACACAGGCGCGCCTCGAGGGTGCGTGCTTAGCCCACTGCTCTACTTGCACTCCACCAATGACTGTGTGACCAGGCACAATTCAAATACCTTTCCTTTCCCATCCATATACGCATCCAACTTCTCCTTAAATGCTAATGTCGAACCTGCCTCCACCACTTCGTCTGGAAGCTCGTTCCACACACCCACCCCTCTCTGAATAAAGTAGTCTATCCCCCCATGTTCCCTCTAAACTTTTGCCCCCTAACTCTCAGCTCATGTCCTCTTGTTTGTATCTCCCCCTTTCTTAAAGGAAAAAGGCCTCTTCATGTCCACTCTATCTATAATTTTAAATCCCCTCTCAACCTTCTATGCTCCAAATAATAAAGACCTAACTTACTTAACGTTTCCCTATAACTGTATACCCGGCAACATTCTCGTAAATCTTCTCTCCACCCTCTCCAAACTGTTGATATCTTTCCTATACTTTGGTGACTAAAACTACACACAATATTCCAAATTTGGCCTCACCAGTGCCTTGTACAATTTTAACATACTATTGTGGCACCACCCAACCAGCTGATCGATCTCCCTCCCGAACACTTCCTCATTGCCGTCTGTGTGTCTGCCGATGACCGTGGCAACATTGGCAAATTTGTAGATGGCATTTGAATTATGCCTGGCCACAGAGTTGTGAGAAACAGAAGTACCTTCACAGAATTTGCTCGAGACAAAAAATGAGAACAAAGAACTTTTATTCTACTATTACAACAATGCAAAGTTGGCTGCTTCCCCTTACCCTGGGAATACACACAGATAGATACTGAGGCTGACCCAACTTTTATACATTTCATTTCAGTACAGAGATACCTTCCCCCTAACATTCTTCTGCCTCCTGGATTGGTTTAGCATTAGGTAATTCCGCCCACGTGGATTCTAACTTCTTATCAGTTTATGCGCCTTCCTGCAAACTTGTTAGCCAGGAAATATCATGTCTTTGTTCTTCACTCATTAATCAATCCCCAAGACTTGCTAAAGCTATCTACTTGCTATCCTGTTTTGAAGATCCTTATTTTATTATACTTTTATAACCCTTCCTCCCATTCCAGCATCCCTTCACCCTGATTTAACCCATAATACTTCATTCTAATGAGCACTTGCTTGACCCCTCCCATTCCAGCATCCCTTCACCCTGATTTAACCCATAATACTTCATTTCTAATGAGCACTTGCTTGACTCCTCACATTCCAGTATCCCTTCACCTTAAGTTAACCCATAATACTTCATTCTTAATTAGCACTTGCTTGACTCCTCACATTCCAGTATCCCTTACAGAGTCATGGGCGTTGGGTGGGCAGAGCAGTGGGCTAAGCACGAAGAGGTTTTGGCTCCCACATTGCGCTCAACACTCACACGCCCAGAGTGAAATCAAATCAACCTCCACCCAGAGCATCTGTAAGGGAAGGGTCTGAACTCCCTTTTGTGACAGAGTATTTAGAGGTGGTTTGGGAGGAATTGTTAGGGCAGCTTGCACACACACATTTTAAAACACAGAATATTTGCAAGAATTTTGCAGAGTGCTTTTTGCAAGAGGCAGCAAAGTTGCAGAAAACAGTTTGCCTGGGAGAGCATGTGATCTTTGCAGGAAGAAGAGAAGAGTTTTGGCTCTCAGAGAGGGAGGGTATGAAACACAAAGGAGAGACACAGAAACAGAAATCAATTCCTGAAGGACAAGCTGGCAAACTTTGGAAGGCTGCCTGGTCAACGGAGAAGACTGGCGGTCTGAAAGGTGACCTGAAAGAAAGAGGATCATCTGGAGAACCCTGAAGGGGGCAAGTTTCATCAGCAAGACTGATTGAAAAGGAATCAGTTGTGGATGTCCTGGAAAAGGAATCTCTCTCTGAAAACCAACAAGAACCCTCCTGAGTGGTAACCATTTGCCTGTTAAGCACCAAAGACTGGTGAACTTTGTTAATGCTAACTTCTGTGCACAGTACAAGAATTGCCTGCAACCAGTGAGATTGGACTGTGATCCAAAGAAACTTTTCTAATTTTAAATATACATTACACACACCTGTGCTTAGTATTAGAGGGGGGATTAAGTAATTAGGTAGGTTAAGTAAGTTGATAGTAATAAGTTAAAGTTTAATTCTGTTTTCTTGTTCAAATATAATTAAAAACTACTTTTGTTGAAGTAACCCTGTGTTGTTGTGCATATCTATTGCTGCTGGTTTTGGGGTCCTCTAGACTCCGTAACACTTTCACTCGAAAAGATAATAAAATAAAAAGAAAGTCGGTGAGATTGCCTTAAAATTCTCAATGACCTATTTCGATGTCATAAGAAAATGCAGAGGGGAACCATTAGGTGGTGGAGGATTTGTGCAAAAGAAAAAAAATCGATACATTATCTTCCCCCCCCCCCCAATAGAAGATAGAAACCCTCCACCAAAGAAAAGTTTGAAGGATTGAGAAAACGTACATAATACATTAACATTTTTTAACAAAAGCTATTATTCTTATATCAACAAAACTCACAGGTCTATAAAATACTAAATATTGCTCACATTACTAAAATTTTGGAACAAATATATTCTATTATAAAACTACTGATTCTAGTAAATAATCTTTTTTAAAAAAGAATTCTTAACAATACTAAAAAATAATATATAATACATTACAAGGTGAAGGGGAGGTCAGGAATTGACAAACTATCTCTAAAAAAAATTCATAAAATAATTCATAAAGTAATCACCCCAATCTTTTGCATACAAGGAAACCAAATTTTCCAAAAAGTGACTACATTTATTTTGTAGATTGTAAGTAGCTTTCTCCAAAGGTATGCAGCTTCTCGTTTCAGTAGGCCATCGACCCATAGTTCAAACTTGCTTCTAACTTCCACGTGGTTGCAATGTATTTTTTACAACTCGTGCAATTTTCAAAAAGTCCCTCTGAAACCACTCCAGACGAACACTCGGGTCAATCCTTGCAAAATCACCAAGTGGAACTAACATAGGATCTCGCGGAAGACCCAAAGGAGAAGGAATACTCATATTATTCGGGTAGACATAAAACATACTCAAGGTTAGACCTGTTCCTGTTGTCAACCCACATCCAAGGGAGAGTTAGAAAAATGGAATATAAAGCTAGATTGTTATTGGATCACTCACCCCTGTTATTAGCAATAGAGCTGGAGGACATCCCACCGAGAATGTATAGATGGAGATTAAACTCCATGCTATTTAAAAGACAGGATTTTAGAGAATTAATTGAGCGCCAAATTAAAATGTACTTTGAAAATAAATATGGAATCTGTGAAAGATAAATTTATATTATGGGATGCAATGAAAGCGTTCATCAGAGGGCAGGTAATAAGTTATGTAACTAAGATGAAGAAGGACTACAATCGGGAAATAGAACAGCTAGAAAGGGAAATAGTAAGTACAGAAAAAGAATTAGCAACAAGGGAAGATACAACAAAAAGAAGAGAATTGGCGGACAAAAAAAATAAAATATGAAACACTACAAACGTACAAGGTGGAGAAGAACATAATGAAGACAAAGCAGAAGTATTATGAGCTAGGAGAAAAAACGCACAAAATACTAGCTTGGCAGCTTAAAACAGAACAAACTAAAAGAACGGTATTGGCATCAAGGAAAAAGGACAAACAAATTACATATAACCCAATGGAGATCAATGAAAACTTCAAGGAATTCTACCGAACTGAGAACGAAGGGAAAGAAGACAAAATAGATGAGTTTCTAGCTAAAATTGAACTACCGAAATTGCAAGAAGAGGAGCAAAACAAATTAATAAAATCATTTGAAATAGAGGATCTCGCAGAAGTGGGATCTCTATCATCTATTGCAGAAAATCCATTGAATTAGTCCAAAAGAAATTTAATTTGGGGCAGAACCATGTTGAGTGGGTGGAACAGTGATTCTCAGCCCTTTTCTTTCCACTCACATCCCACTTTAAGTAATCCCTAGGCCATCACTTCTCTGTGATTAGTAAGGGATTGCTTAAGGTGGGTGGAAAGAAACAGTTTGAAAACCATTGTTTTAATTGTACCTCATGGACTCGTTATGTGCACGGTTTCAGAACTCCAAAGGAAATGGGCCAATGACCATTTTTCTCAAGCAAAATATTTCAGTAACAATTGGGTCTAGAGCAGTGATTCTCAGCCTTCCCTTCCCTCTCACGTACCACCACAAGCAATCCCTTACTAATCACAGAGCACTGATGGCAAAAAGGATTACTTAAGGCAGTATGTGAGTGGAAAGAAAAAGTTTGAAAGCCACTGGTGTAGATGACTACTTGTCCTACATATGTATTGTTCATTTGTATGTGTGTTATGTCTGGTTGTGTGTCTGCATGTTTTGCACTGAGGACTGGAGTTACGTCGGTTTGTGCAATCAGATGGCACAATTTGAACTTGAACTTGAGCTATCCAGTTCTGCTTCTTTCATCTCTCCTTTACATGCTCTTATTCTTGCTTTTCTCTCATGCCTCACCAATGGTCTTTACCATTACTGACTTCTCCATCTCTCCCGGCACCTTTTGGTTCCACCTTACCCCTCCCGCTATTCCCCCACCCCCGCCGTTTATCTATACAGTATCTCCCCTCCTCGTACTTCATTTTTAATACAGGGTCCCAGCTGGAAATATTGACTGACCACTTCTCCCCACGGATTCTGCCTAACCCACCGAGACCCTCCGCCTCCACTTTGAGCACACAAGATGCCAAGCAAGGCAGCTGCTTTGCCTGAGGGAGTGTCAACACCTCAAATGATTGGAATCTGGACCATTTCACTACGTGTATCACTTCCTAGCTGCACTGGAGATGACATTAATCTGCAGAATGTTTTGACCACAAAGCAGAGGATCATGAATAACGCATGTAAAACTCGACACCGTATCTGGGAATGACAGTCCTCGTGAAAGGCTGCACAACTGCATTTTGGTAATGAGATCCCCTCGTAGATATTGCCAACAAATAAACAGGCTGGACATTCTCCTTGTCAGAAATGGAGTGCAATTAAACAGGTCGGCACATATTGCCGTCAGGAAGTAGCAGCTTGCAACACATGGCGTTTTTACAGGACAGTAATTGCTGCCACACTCTCCTGAGATTTCAATGTCCCTGTCAGAGGGAATGAAATTCAACTCCCTGCGGTACAGCCCAAATATAGATGCTGAGTGGAGAGAGAAGAGGGAGAAATAGAGGGAAAAAACGACCCTGCGAGACAGTCAAGAAAGGGAGAGACAGGAGAGGCGAGGGGAGAGGGAGGGAAGGGGGAGAGAGAGAATGGGTGTGTGCGTGTGTATGTGAGAGAGTGTGTGCGTGTGTGTGTGTGTGTGTGTGTGTGAGAGAGTGTGTGTGTAAGAGAGTGTGTGTAAGAGAGAGTATGTGTATGTGAGAGTGTGTGTGTGAGAGTGTGTGTGAGAGAGTGTATGTGTGTCTGTGGATGTGTGTGAGAGAATGTATGTGTGAGTGTGTGTGAGAGAGTGTATGTGTGAGTGTGAGTGTGTGTGAGACTGTATGTGTGTGTGTGTGTGTGACTGTGTATGAGAGTGTATGTGTGAGTGTGTGAATGTATGTGTGAGAGAGTATGTGTGTGTCTGTGGGTGTGTGTGTGAGAGAGTATGTGTGAGAGAGGGAGAGGGAGGCAGGAAAAGAGCAAGGAATATAGATTAACAAATTCACAGACAGAAAGGGAGGGGAAGGATGAGCGTGGGAGTGAAACATAAAGATTTAGATATACGAGAAATAGAGAGAGAAACAAATTTAGATACATGAGAAGGAGATAGAGAGAGAGAGGGAGGCAGGGAGAGCAAGACATACAGGTTTAGAAATTCAGAGAGAGGGAGAGAGGGAGTCAGAGATGGAAGGAGGGATGAGAGGAAGAGAAACCTTGATTTACATGAGAAGGAGAAAGGGGAGGAACGAAGTGAAGCAGAGAGCAATAGAGATTTCGATAAATAACAAGGGTCAGAAAAAGAGTGAGAAGAAGAGGTAGAGAGATATTTATATGTGGAAATAGAGAGTCAGAGACAAATAGAGAAATAAAGAGGGGGAGGGCTTGAGCCCCTGCCCAGAACACTTGGGATTTTTATTTAGCTCAGTAGGAAAATGTTCTGAGAATATTTTTTTGTCAAACTCCCAACCATTTTCAACATCCATGTTCTAACGGATCTCTTTGTATAACTCTATATTTTTACCTGGTGTACTATCTCTGGGTTGACCAGCCGGTCTGTTCCCTCAACAATTTCTATCACTACATGTGACAACAAACTTGAACTTGATTCTTTCCATTGCTTCTATGAGGTTTGCCTTTGCCGAGTTGCTGTGGACCATTTATAACAGACTCACGGATCACCATTGGTCTGCAGAGCTAGGACTCTTTTCCCCCTTGGAGTAACGAAGGATGAAAGGTCTATAAAATAATGAGGGGGCATAGATAGGATGGACCTTTTTCCCAGGCCGACAGTAGCAAATACCAGAGGACACCTATTTAAGATGAGTGGAGGAAAGTTTAGGGGAGATGTCAGGGATAGGTTTTATTACACAGAGTGGCGGGAGCCTGGAGGCTGGTACAATAGGGGACATTTAAAAGACACTAGATTGAGAGGCAAGAAAATTAAAGGGTGAGGTAAAGAAAAATTAGTTTGTTGTGGAGTAGATTCACATCATGGGCTAAATGGCCTGAACTGTGCTGTAATGTTATATTTTAAATTAAAGTTAAATTTAGACATACAGCACAGTAACAGGCCCTTCAGCCGCCCAATTACACCTGATTGACCTATAACTCCCAGTACATTTTGAATGGTGGGAGCCTCTGGGGAAAACCCATGCAGACATGAGGAGAACATACAAACTCCTTACAGACAGAGCAGGGTTTGAACCCCAGGTCCTGCTCATTGGCGTCCAGCGTTGCGCTAACCGCAGTACTAACCGTGCCAGCCCGTTACATGTTCTAATTCTCGATGAAGGGTTCAGACCTGAGGAGTTGACCTCCCAGTGTTACTGTTCGACTTTTTGGGTTCCTCCAGCAGATTGTTTTCTGCTGAAACTATGAAGCAGCCACTGTACAAATCCTACCTCCTATCTCTAAATCACCCTCTGGAATTGTGCTAAAAGTCATTCAGTTCAGGGGCCAGTTAAGGTGAGGCAATAAATGCTGGCATTGCTGCAAAACTGTAGTGAACAAAAACCAACAAAAGTTCCCTTCCATCTCAAAATAAAAGAGGATTCATCCACCAGAACCAAGTCAAATTGTTATTTTCAATGTTGTGCAGACAAAAATGTTTCAAACCTTTGAAAAACAATTGCTCCATAGTTAACTTGGCTAGCGACATCACTGGCACCAGACTTCACTCCAATGAGGACATCTACAAGAGGCGGTGTCTTCAGAAAGCAGCCTCTATCTTCAAGGATCTCCATCACCCAGGCCATGCCCTCTTCACTCTGCTACCATCGGGGAAAAAGGCACAGGAACCCGAATTTGAGCCCTCAGCGGCACAAGGGCAGCTTCTCCTCCTCCGCCATCAGATTCCTGAATGGACCAGGAACAACAGACACTGCCTAGCTCTGTTTTTTTTTCTTTTCCTTGCACTATTTTTGTAAGGTGGTTTCTACGAATGTTTGCCCCGTGATCCTGCCGCAAAAAAACAACCAATATCATGACAAGTTCATGACGATAAATTCTGATCCTGAGATAATTTTGTCTCTGATTTTTTAACCAGGCAATACAAGATGTAGAGAAAGGCGATGAAGAATATTCTCTTCATCATGTGAACATATGTTTCATTTCAGTGAAATGATTAACTTTATTAAGCCTTGAGGAAAAAAAGTTGGCCATGGATAACATCATTATAATTAATTATGCATGATATTCAAATAACGGCATGTAAGATTTATATCCATAGAAGACACTTCATCGTACAGATAAATAATGAAGTCAGCTCGAGAACATTTCAACCACATGCTGATGGTAAAACGATCCAGAGAAAAGATTGGACAGGATACTTGAGGAGAATAGTGGTCAATTGGGGCTGCTCGTTAGAAATAGTTATTGAAGACTGTAAAGTCAGTCCAGCTGTAAAATCTGCTTTGTATTTCATCATGGGTCTGTTTTTAATTTCTTGGCTTCTTGACAGCAATGGTTAGCATAGCAGTTAGGGCGGAATGGTTAGTCTAGTGGTTAGGGTGGAATGGTTAGCGTAGCAGTTAGGGCGGAATGGTTAGTATAGTGATTAGGGTGGAATGGTTAGCATAGCGGTTAGGGCAGAATGGTTAGTGCAGTGGTTTAGGGTGGAATGGTTACCATAGCAGTTAGGGTGGAATGGTTAGTGTAGTGGTTAGGGCGGAATGGTTAGCGTAGCGGTTAGGGCAGAATGGTTAGTGCAGTGGTTAGGGCGGAATGGTTAGCATAGCAGTTAGGGAGGAATGATTAGTGTAGTGGTTAGGGCAGAATGGTTAGCGTAGCAGTTAGGGCAGAATGGTTAGTACAGTGGTTAGGGTGGAATGGTTAGCATAGCAGTTAGGACAGAATGGTTAGTGCAGTGGTTAGGGCAGAATGGTTGGCATAGCAGTTAGGGCGGAATGGTTAGTGTAGTGGTTAGGGCGGAATGGTTAGTGCAGTGATTAGGGCGGAATGGTTAGTGCAGTGGTTAGGGTGAAATGGTTAATGTAGTGGTTAGGGCGGAATGGTTAGTGCAGTGGTTAGGGCGGAATGGTTAGCGTAGCAGTTAGGGCAGAATGGTTAGTGTAGTGGTTAGGGCGGAATGTTTAGTGCAGTGGTTAGGGCGGAATTGTTAGTGCAGTGGTTAGGGTGGAATGATTAGTGTAGTGGTTGGGGAGGAATGGTTAGTGCAGTGGTTAGGGCAGAATGGTTAGTGTAGTGGTTAGGGTGGAATGGTTAGTACAGTAGTTAGGGCAGAATGGTTAGTGCCAGTGACCTGGGTTCAAATCCAGCACTGTCTGTAAGAAGTTTAGTCATTCTTCCCGTGTTTACATGGGTTTCCTCCAGGGGCTTCGGATTCTGATTGTTGACTTCAGGAAAGGAAAACCAGAGGTGCACGATCCAGTGATCATTAGGGGGAATCGGAGGTGGAGAGGGTGAATAAATTTTGTTCTTGGGAGTCGTTACCTTGGAGGATCTTTCCTGGACCCAACACATTAATGGTGTCATGACAAAAGCACGTCAGCGCCTCTACTTCCTTAGAGGTTTGGGGGTGACTCCAGAAACCCTGGCAAATTTTGACAGATGTGTGGTGGAAAGTGTGGCTGCATCTTGGTCTGGTGTGGGGACACCAACACCCCTGAGCATAAAACCCTGCAAAAGGTAGTGGTCACAGCGTAGCACATCACAGGCAAAATCCTCCCTTACTGTTGAGAACATCTACAGGGAACGCTGCCATTGGAGAGCAGCAGCGATCATCAAAGATCCACACCACCCAGCACACACTCTGTTCTCACTGCTGCCATCAGAAAAGAAGTACAGGGGCCACAAGACTCGCACCCACCAGGTTCAGGAACAGCTGCTCACCCTCCACCATCAGACTCCTCAACCACAAACTCAATCAGGGACTCATTTAAGGACTCGTACTTTTGCACTTCATTAATATTTTTCCACTCTCAGTGTTGCACCATCAGTTTGTTTACATTTCTTTATTTATTTACAAGGGTACATTGTGTACAGTTTTTTTTTTGCACTATCAATAGTGGTTTTTGCCTGTAAGAAAAAGAATCTCAGGGTTATATGTGATGTCATGTATGCACTCTGACAATAAATCCGAAATCTGAAATCCTTCCAGATTGTAGATTAATTGGGCGTAATTGGGCCGGAAGGGCCTGTTACTGTGCCATATGTCTAAATTTTTTAAAATTTAAATTTAAATTGTAATTATTTTTGTCCCTCTGTCTCTCTCATCTCTGCATTTCTTCCAGATTAGTCTGTTCAGCCCATCGAGTCTGCCCCATCACTTAATCATGAGCTGATCCATTTCCCCACTCAGCCCCACTGCCCATAACTTTTGACGCCCTGGCTAATCAATCTCGACCTTAAACACACCCAATGACCTGGCCTCTACAACTCCCTGTGGCAACAAATGCCACAGATTCACCATCCTCCGGCTGAAGCAACTCCTCTGCATCTCTGCCCTAAGTGGATGCCCTTCAAACCTGGGGTCGTGCCCTTTTGCCCCAGACCCTCCCACCATGGGAAGCAGCTTCGACCCTATCCACGCCTTTCAAAATTCTAAATGTTTGAATGCGACCCCCTCTCCCATTCTCTTAAATTCCAATAAATACAGGCCAAGGGCTATCAAACCTTCCTCAGATTTAATTCCCAGATTCATGATGATTTTAGGACCTGGGTCACAGAAGCAGTGATAACGGGTTTGTTATTATATAAATTGTACAAAGTACATACGCAACAAAATTCTGACACTGCAGCCAAACAGGTGCTTCATAAAGTAACTACATAAGAGAATTAAGAGCAGGTTATAAATATACAAAATAAATAGATAATAAATATTCACATATACTCTAGTGCAAATAAAAGAGACTTTGCAATAGAGCAGGCAGTCCTGTTGTGGTGTCGAAGTGGTCCCTGATAAGTGTTACATGGGGAGGTTCAAGACCCTGATAGCTGCTGGAAAACAAACTGTTCTTGAACCCAAAGGTGTTGGTCTTCATGCTTCTATACCTCCTGCTCGAAGGTAGCGGTGAGAGAAGGATGTGATCAGAGTGACGGAGAAGGAGTGAGGAGAAGGGAGAAGGAGAGAGAGAGAGAAAGAGAGAGGGGCAGAGAGAGCGAGAGAGAAAGAGAGAGGGGCAGAGAGAGCGAGAGAGAAAGAGAGAGGGGCACAGAAAGAGAGATGGAGAAACAAACCCATCAGCTCATTGTTTTGATTACCCAACACCCATTTCTACAATACTCCTACCTCATCCATTTTCTTCTCCCATTCCCATCAATTTTCCCTCCCCAGATCTTTCGGCACACCGGAAAGTTTGCTTAGAAATCCCTTGCGTGACCTTCCCAGGTCCTTGCAGGTCTGTCGGAGGGAATTCCAGAGTTTGGAATTATGGTGGAGCATTTCAGATCGGGAGATCAATAAACCAGAGTGTACCTATTTCCATGGACATTATGTGTGATCATGTCAGACAGGGAAATCTGTGGTGACCTTGTTTTGCAATAAAGTAACAGAGATCTGCAAACAGAGTCTGAGGTGAAGCTTAAAGACACAAGATGCATATCCAATAAAGTGTTCAGCCTTAAAAATGTATCTCTTGGGTATATGTTTAGATATTCAGTCCTGATGTGGAAATGAATATGAGAAGATATTACAGAAGGGCATCAATATTTCAGGTGAACAGTGGAAATAGCAGAGATAGATTGAACAAGTCATGAAGAAATTTTGGCAGTGCAATATTCTGATGGTGACTTTCGAAGACCAAAGGATGTGATCCTGTAACATCACTGCCCTCTACAGTTTGGATGTCAACACACGATCGCTGCAGCGTTTATCACAATTCAATGACCGCGCCAGTGGTCGGTACGGGGTTCGAATCCGTAGTGTCGGAAAGTAGTTTGTACATTCTCCCCGTGTCTGCGTGAGTTTTCCCTGGGGGTTCCGGTTTCCTCCCACCTTTCGAAAATGTACCGGGGTGTAGGTTGATTGCGTGTAATTGGGCGGCACAGACTCGTGGGCTGAAAGTGTTTAAATTTAATTTAAAAAAATAAAATAGTTTCATGCATGGAGGATTGGAGGTGAAAAAATTGTGATCTTTTTCAACTTGGTTTGCAAACACAGAATGGGGCTGAAAGACCTGGGAAGGTCATGCAAGGGATTTCTGACTTGGCTTTCTGGGTGTGTTGGCCACAAAAGCTTCTTCCAGGAGTTCTGGATTCCTCCCACACCTCAAAAAGAATGAGGTCCATTTCCCGGGGTGTGGAGCCCACTGGAAAAGTCTGGGGGCAGGAATGTTGGGAGAATAAAATGGGTGAGAGTTGGACTGGTGTCAAAATAGCCATGACTTATATGGTTAAAGAATCTGTTTCCATTTTGTATCTCTCTCTCTCTCTCTGCACACACTCTCTCACACACACACACACACACACACACACACACACAGACATATATAAACAGACACACACAGACACAGACATACACACAGACACACTCACACAGATACTCACACAAACACACACATGCACATTCACACACACAGACACAGACGTGTACACACATTCACACACACCAACATTCACACAGACACTCACTTACTCACTCACTCACTCACACACACACACAAACACACACACACACACACACACATCAGACACAACCTCTCTCTAAGAATGCCATGCTATCAAACTGTGAGGCAGGACTGCACTGATTACTAATGAATTCACGTTGGAAGAGAAGATCTTTGGCTCCAAACACCCTGATCTACAATCACCACCAATGGCTGATGTTTGCCATACTATTAAAAATCTCTGAGGGCTTAGCAATTAACTTCCTTCCTTGAACCTTTGAATTGCTTGCCTTCTTCTGACTTAACATCTCTTTGCAAAGCTGGTGTTCAGGAAGAGTTCTGAAATTTTGGTCCCGAAGGAAAAAGAGAGGGAACTTCAAGAAACCCAAACTGATGATGCTTGGCCCAACCTCAGAATCACTGCCATCTTCATTGCACCAAGTTAAACAAGAAAGGCTACAGATCCTGGGGACGAGCTAAGTACACAAACATGCTGGAGAAACTCAGCAGGTCACGCAGCATCCATAGGAAGTAAAGGGGAACCGACGTTTCAGGCCGAACCCTTCATTATTTATACAGGTCCAGACCCAAAATGTTGGTTGCCCATTACTTCCTTGTTTCTCGGAGTCCACTTAAAAAGTGGCCTATTGTGGGCACATAACATCTCCTCGCTTGTCAGGAAAGCACAACAGCAGCTGCACGTGATGAGGCAGGCATGATTAATGGCCGCCATTACGTCAACTTTCTACAGGAGCTCTTTCGAGCGCGTCCCGGCTGGCTGCATCAGCATGTGGCGTGGTTGCTGTACGGCATTGGATGAAAGGTCAATTCACTGGCCCTTAAGTGTGGCAGAGAATATTCCTCCCCCCTCCCCCATCAGCATGATCCACTGGGTTCGCTCTCTGAAGAGGGCTCGCAAAATCATTAAGGACCCCCACCGCCACGCACATGGCTGCCCCCAATCGGGAAAGGGCAGGGCGGTTGGCCTAGCGTTTAGCACAACACCATTACAGCGCCAGCAACCAGGACCAGGGTTCGAATCAGGCACTCCCCATAATGATCATTTGCGTTCTCCCCGTGTTTTCCCCTGGGGGCTCCGGTTTCCTCCCACTGTTCAAAACATAGCCAGGGTTGTAGGTCAATTAGGTGTAATTGGGCAGCACGAACTCGTGGGCCAATATGGTTCATTACCGTGCTGTAGGTCTAAATTTAAAATTTTTAGAACCAGAACCAGGAGGCTGAGAAACAGCCTCTTCCCACGAGCAGTAACACTGCTGAATGATTGATACAAACCCCCTATTTATTTAAATATTTATTATTTTTTACATATGTACTGCGCATAAATCAGTTGGATATATGTCCATATTGTCCATAGTTGTGCTATGTCCATATACAGTATGTGTTTGCCCTTCCTACTGAACAGTGCTCCACCATTACAATTCATCTGATGGAGCGTCAGTCTCTCGTTACTGCCCCTCGGATAGTGCAGTGTTGCTCCTCTCACCCCAACCAACCTTTGCCCTTTCTGCCCTGTCCTGCAGTCCCCCTTGAATGGTGCACGGATCCTGCATTGTTTGTCCTCAAGAGAATGCAACGTTGGCACAATTGCACACACCACCGTCAATCTTGATTTTCAGTGTGTAAATAGCATGACTAATCTACATTTCAAGTCAAGTTTATCGTCATCTGATTGTACAACCCGATGGTACAGCACCAAAGGACCGGACTGTAAGTGCCCTAAATGCTGATACCTCAACCATTAACTATCCCACTGTCATCAGCTGTAAACTATTCCTGATCACCCCCCCCACCCCCCCAACCAGTTCAAATCCTCCATTTATATAAACATATATATATATATATATATTTTATTTTTTTTTTTTTTAAATTATTATCAGAATATTACACAACTATTCCCACGAGGCCAAAATTAATGCAAAATGTCGGTGTGGCAAGCATGAAAGAGAGGGGAAGAAGGTTCAGATGAGGGAAGACCCAAGGGAGCAGTGCAGTGTTTGCTCATCACTGGACCAGCGACAGGGCAGCACCCCCTCATCATTACATCAGTGACAGGAGACCACCTCCTCATCATTACATCTGTGACAGGGGACCACCTCCTCATCATTACATCAGTGACAGGGGACCACCTCCTCATCATTATATCTGCGACAGGGAACCACCCCAAATCTTTGCCAACTGAAAATCTGAAACATAAACATAAGAATGTTGGACATATCCAATAGTTCAGGCAGCGTCCATAGAGACTCAGCGACTATCTGAGGTACTACAACATTGACTATGCATTTCCCTCCATGGATGCTGCCTGGCTCGCTGAGTTTCTCCAGCACTTTGATTTATTTTTGGTCTGGTTTCTACCTTCTTGTGTTTCTTTGTAAGTCGATGACTTCTTGTTCCTCAGTTCATGGACGATGCAAGTATTTTCGGCATTCCCGGTTATTATCCTGAATATATTCGATCAGGTGTAAGGTCAAAGAAACAGAGATTGAAGGAAGGAGTCGTAGAATCAGAATCAGATTTCCTGTCACGAACATGTTTTGCAGCAGCGGCAGTGTTCATTACAGGTACAAGAATTGCTGTAAATTACATTTCCATAAATACATTACTTAGAAATTTTTTTCAATCTCCATCTCATTTCCGAAGAACATTGATAAAAATTTAATAGATGCAATTTTTAATTTACAACCTTTCAATATTTATGTTATTGGAAATAAGAGAGGCTCCCTCAAATATGCCTTGGAACAGGACCTAGCTTTTAATCTCTGAAGAATCTTGGAATGTAATCTTCAAATTGGATAATATCTCTTCTTTATGTGCCCGCCACTCCCTCCTACAATTTAAATCAGTCCATGGGGCTCACACATCAAACTACCTCGTTTTTATGCGGATGCAATAATGGAGATGCTTCACTAGTTCATATGTTTTGGACGTGGAATGTATCAAATTTTCTGTACTTTTTAAAGTTAATTGGAAACCTAATCCTTTAACTGCCTTGCTCAGTATTGTTGGAGAGGGTGGCATAACGTTAATGGCATCCGATTTCCATGTGTTAGCCTTTATTTCTTTTCTGGCTTGGTGAGTGGTGTTGCTTAAATGGAAGGATGTTGCTCCGCCTACTCACACTCAATGGCTACATGATGCCATGTTTAAATTTAGAGAAAATTAGATGCTTGATTTCCAATTTGAATTTAAATTTTCAAACACTGTGGGGACCCTTTTTGAATTACTTCCAAAATCTTTGATTTGCTATTAATGCAGAAGTGTCGACTAACAAGGTAATTTAATTACTCTGATAAGGAACCTCTCTTTGCCAAACAACTTCATTTTTGGTACTGGGCTTAGATTTTATTTTTATAATAAAATATTACTATAATATAATTTGCTTGACTGAGAACGCAGGGTACCTTGGATGAACTGGCATGATCTAAGTGTAATGCGTTTTAAAAAACATTTTAATATGCATTCTTATATACTCTATTTTTCGACATGGAACTTTAATTTCAATAAAAGAAAGAAAAAATAAATAAGTAGTGCAAAAGAAGATTAAAAAGTGAGATAGTGTCTGTAGGTTCATTGTCCATTCAGAAATCTGATGGCAGAGGGGATGAAACATCATGTGTAACATGATGTGTAACATCATGTGTAACATCATGTGTTTGTCTTCAGGCTCCTGTACCTCCTTCCTGATGGTAGCAGTAAAGTGGGCATGGTCTGAGTGGTGGGGGTCCTTGAAGATGGAGGCTGCTTTCTTGAGACACAGCCTCTTGCAGATGTCTTTAATGGAGTGGATTACTGTCCAAGATGGCACTGGCCGAGTTTACAATCCTCTGTTGCCTTTTCCTCTCCTGTGCATTGGCACCTCCATACCAGAGAGTGATGCAAACAGTCTACGGTAGAAATTTGCAAAAGTCTTTGGTGACATACCAAATCTCCTCAAACACCTCACGAACTGTTGACATGGAGGCTCCAGGACAGATCCTCAGGGATGTTGACACCCAGGAACGTTGACACTCCACTGCTGACCCCTCAAAGAGGACTGGATCCTGCTCTCCTGGCTTCCCCCTTCCTGAAGTCCACCGTCAATTTCTTAGCTTTGCTAACATTGAGTGCGAGGTTGATATTTTTATGACTCAACTGACTGATCAACTAGCAGAGCAGGAGAAATTGGTCAACAACGATTAAATATGAGAACAGAGTTTAAAATGATAATCCATAAATGTAATGTTAATATAAAAATATCCAACAGTTAATCTCTTGATTTATGAATTATTCCAGAATTGATGTCACTTCTGCGCATGAAACCACTACTTATCAATGAGCGTTTTAATGACTGTCATTTAATTTGATTGATTAGTGATTTAAATGTTCCCGTTGAAATATTCTCAGCCACATAAAAAAGAAATTGACGTTTCACTGACGGTAGCAGAACAGGACGCTGTCAGGGAAAGTGTAAACCATCCCTTTCAGCCTTGATATGCTCAGTGACGCTCAGATCTTCTGATTGATGCTGGCAGAAAGCAATGGCAGAGAGGGAACAAAGCTCTCAGCCGTTGACTTCATGTTGGCGCGCTTGATACCCTCAAAGCCCAAGACTCTCGGGATACACAGGAGACCACAGATGCTGGAGCTGGGGGCAAAAAAAAATGGAACCCGGTGGAGGAACTCAGTGGGCCGAGCAGTCAACGTTTCGGGCCAGAACCCATGAGAATCTTTTTCCCCCAACTAAAGATGAGGGGTGGATAGCCAGCAAAATTGTCTCAGGTCAACAGTAACAGAGGATGTCTGTATAAGGTGAGGGGAGGAAAGTTTAGAGGATAGGTCAGGGACACATTTTTTTCCCCACAGAGATAGAATGCATTGCCAGTGATGATGGTGGAGGCTGGAGCAGTGGGGGATTTGAAGAGACTCTTGGCCAGACACATGGATGCAAAAAAAATAGAGGGTTATGTGTGTGAGGTAGGGAAGGTTTAGAATGTTGAGGTTGGCAGAACGTCATGGGAGATTAAGAATTGTCAGCATTTCCATAAGGTATAGGGGCAGAAATAGGCCATTCAGTCCCACCATTCAATCAATCATGAGCTGAACCATTTTCCCTACTCAGCCCACTGCCTGGCCTTCTCTCCATGACCTTTGATATCCTGGTTAATCAAGAATCTGCCTAGAATCTGTCCACTGAATGACCTGGCTTCCACAATCACCTGCGGCAACATATTTCGCAGATGTATCACCTTCTGGCTGAATAAATTCCTCTGGATCTCTGCCCTTCAGTCCGGAAGTTCCGCCCTGCTGTCAAGGACTCTGCCACATGGGAAAACAACCTTTTACACCCACTCTGTCCATGCATTTTAACATTCAAAAATTCTTCAGTGAGATCTCCCCTCATTCCCCCCACCCCACACACCACCTCCCCCCCCCCCCATCCCCGTTCTCCCCCAGAATCCAAACCCACTGAAGCTGCTCGACTGGCTGAATTCCTCGAGCAGATAGCATCTGGCTTCAGCTACCAGCGCCAGCAGACTTCCATCAAAATCACACTCTGTGGGAGCGGCGGAAACCTAAAACATTTCCTCCCCACCTCCCTCCAGCCGCCAACTCCTTCACAATAAAATGTTTTCACATCAGCTCAATTAGGCGCAGCAAGTATTCCCTGTGCAAGTCTGTGGAAGAAAGATTTTGTAAAAACTTAGAGTTAAGTTTAAAGATTTGGAAACAAAGATCAAGGGATTATGGATACAGAGTTAGCAGCGTGCTTTCATTGGCATTAACAAGCCACCCTTAAATACAAGTCTCTTTTATCTCATCCTGGCTCTACAACTTTAACAACTGACTGGAACTGGAGGGTAATTTGTGCCGCGATGTGAATATCAGAACCTGCACAGTAAATTGAAGTGGATGATCTAATTATCGAATGCAGATCTCTTTCGCTGAGAGGAGCAAAGCTCTCTGTATCTCGCTCCAAATCAAAAACTATAAAGAACATGAATAAATCTGCCTCGATTGAAGTAACTGATCCCCCAGTTCCGCTGACAGAGTACTATGTTATTCTCAGTGATGGGTAGAGAAGGGGAAAGAGGCCAACCTTAAACCTTGCCTTTTGTTCAGTCCATCAATCTTGGCAGGGTTCTGGCATAAAGGCTTGTATTTATGGAGCATCTCCCAAAGCAGGAAACCTTCGTAGTTCAGGGGCAAAAGTGTAACCCCTGAAAGCCTGGGAGAAATGATAGATGGGAAAGGAAAGCGATGTCTCCGAGGCAGAGGGGAGTAGGTACATGGAATGAGCTGCCAGAGGAGGTGGTCGAGGCAGGTACAAAATACATATCACTTCAAAGACAGGTATGTGGATACAAAAGCACCTCATGGCCATGGTTGTAATGGAGAAAAGCAGAAAGCAATTTGTGCGCAGCAACTTCCCACGAGTCGTAATACGTGAGGGACCTGCTAGTTTAGTGAGTTTAATGAGATTGAATGAGAGATAACAGTTGGTCTAATGATAAACCCATCTGGCTTTTCCAAAATAGTGCAGTGAGAGCATGGGGAATTGAACCCCAGGAAATAAATCTCAGTAAAACCCTTCTTCATCCAATCAGAACACTCAACAAAACCCCACTTCATCCAATCAAAACACTCAGCAGACCCCCCACTTCATCCAATCAAAACACTCAACAGTCCTTCCCACTTTGTCCAATCAGAACACTAAGCAAAACCTCACTTTGTCCAATCAGAACACTCAGCCAAACCTCTCTTCATCCAATCAGAACGCTCCACAGAACCCCATTTTGTCCAATTGGAACAGTCAGCAAAACCCCACTTCATCCATTAGATCACTCATCAAAACCATTCTTTGTCCAATCACAACACTCAACAAAACCCCATTTCATCCAATCAAAACACTGAGCCAAATCTCACTTCATCCAATCAGAATGCTCCATGGAACCCCATTTTGTCCAATCAGAACACTCAACAAAACCCCACTTCAACCAATCAGCAAAACCCCCCCTCTTTATCCAATCAGAACACCAGTGGAGCAATAATGGAGATTTTTGGACTGAGCTTCCTGGGGTCAGCAGGCAACATCCTGGTAATCACGTCCCCGTTCTCACCAGTCCAGTAGCACCATCCATACCCAACCCCTCCAATATGTTACATCTGTGCACCATTCACCTGCATATTTAGAATTAACTTTCAACCACAAAAAAAATGAAAGAGCAAAACTTTTTTTAAATATAAATTCAAAAGGTGCATAAAACAATCAACAAGTCAGTCAGTCAGCATCTGTGGAGAAAGAAACAGTCCGATGAAGGGGTTTTTTTAAACCATTATCAAATTCTCTCTCCATAGTTGCTGGCAGACCAGTTGAGTGTCACCAGCAAAGTGGTCTATATTGACCCCTAGGGGTCGATGGGACTATTGAAGGGGTCAATAAATGTCTCAGCTATCGAGAAATTTATCATTTGATCATATTTATTTATTTATTTTACATGCTCAAGGGATTCCATGAAGAGGTCAATGGTTTAAAAGGTTTGCTGATCCCTGGAAGGTTCTCGGTTCAAGAGGCGATTGCTAAATCTTGGCTGCCTCTGAGACAGTCAAAGAGGAGAGTTTCACTGTCACCGGTGATAACGTTGGCATCAAATGATAAACCCAGGCTCGATCTGCTCCCCAAACCTTCGGTGGAGAAGATCAGGCCTTGGATTGGGATACCTTTTCGGTTGAGAAGATCAGGCCTTGGATGGGATATTTTTTTGATGGAGATCAGGCCTTGGATTGGGAGACCTTTTCGATGGAGAAGGGGATTTCTTTGGCTGACATAAGATCACAAGATATCGGAGCAGAAGAAGGTCCATCGAATCTGCTCCACCATCCTAATCATGATCTTCCCACTCAGCTGGACTTGCCAGCTTTTTCCTATAACTTTTCCCATAACCTGATTAATCTAATGCCTGTCAATCTCTGTCTTAAATACATCCAATGACCAGTGGCAACAAGTTCCACAGACTTGCGACCCTCTGACTAAATAATTTTTTCTGCATCTCTGTTTTAAATTGATGCCCTTTTATCATGGTCATGCCCTCTTGTCCTAGACTCCCCTACCATGGGAATCATCCTTGCCACATTTACTCTGTCCAGGACTTTCAGCGTTCAAAATGGAAAATATTTATCCCTCTAATTGTAAGTAAAACATGATAATCTGTGGACACCGTGGTTGAAGTAAAAACACAACGCTGGAGAAACTCAGCTGGTCAAACAGTATAGCAAAGGTTAAAATATATCAGCACCATTTCAGGCTTGAAGCCTTCATCAAGGAATGGTAAAATGACGGTAGGCATCCAAACAAATGAGCTTGATCACGATCGCATCGCTGCTACAGGATGTTTTTACATGCACAATCTTCATTCCAGTCAACAATGAGTCACTGGTAGAGCTGATAAGTAAGGCCTGCGATAATTTAGTGGAGGCACCAAAAACGTGGGTGTACACATCATTACAGACCGTAAGCTCATGTGAGATGTATCTTTTTTTATTTCTTCTCTGACTGATTCATTGAAGCAGTAGGTCTTATTAGTGCAAATATTCTGCTGCCACTTGCCAGCCGTTTCCTAAATTCAGATTCAGATTTCACATTTATTGTCAGAGTACATCACAGACAACCCTGAGATTCTTTTACCCACAGAATTCCCACTTATCGGTAGTGCAAGAATAAACTGTACACAACGTAAACAAATAAAAAACTGTAGCCACAGAGAGGAAAAAAACCAATAAAGTGCACAATTACAAATCCTCGCATGAATCCCTGATTGAGTTTGTCATTGAGGAGTCTAATGGTGGATGGGGAGCCACTGTTCCTGAAACTGGCAGTGTGAGTCTTGTGGCACCTACACCTCTTTCCTGACGGCAGCAGCGAGAACAGAGCGTGTGCTGGGTGGTGGGGATCCTTGACGATTGCTGCCGCTCTCCCTGTAGGTGTTCTTGATGTTGGGAAGGGTTTTGCCTGTGATGTCCTGGGCTGTGTCCACTACCTTTTGCAGACCTTCATGCTCGGGGGTATTGGTGTCCCCATACCAGGCCGTGCTATCCAGGTTCTTCTTTTTATAATCAAGAAGCCAACTGAAAATTTTCAAGAAAAGTTTATGATTATCTGATTGCACAAGTACAACCCGATGAACCAGCATTCTCCGGTCCTTGGTGCCAAACACGCAGACACACAGCCAGACACAACATACATACATACAAACAAACAATACCTATGCAGGACAAGTATTCAGATATACAAATAAATAAATAAATGTTGTTTAGTGAATACAGTATGAGAGTCTCAAATTTGCGATCTTGCATGGAAATACTCGTTTCTACCACCTTGTGGTTAGCGCAACGCTATTACAGCGTCAGCAACCCAGGTTCAAATCTGGCCCTGTCTGTAAGGAGTTTGTAGGTTCTCCCTGTGTCTGTGCGGGTTTCCTCCCACCCTTCAAAGTATAGGGGAGTTGTAAGTTAATTGGGGTATTTGGGCGGCACAGGCTCGTGGGCCAGAAGGTGTTGTTGTCGTCCTGTGTTTCTAAATTTTAAAAAAATAGTTAAAAGAAGGCCATTGATGTAGCAGATTAAAATGGACAGGTCTCAAACACTTGCCTCAGGAAGAAAATATCCCTGCAGAGATATTTTGGAATTTGAGATGGAACCATCTTCTATGAGTAAACTATGATGCACACCATTGGAGACTTTACTCTTTGATGTTCATTCTCTACAGTTTAACCAAGACTTTTTAACAAGGGTAAAGTTACTTTTGCTGTAGAACCAACACTTGAAAATTTATTAATTTTCCTCTTCTTTTTATGTTTTTATCATTTATTTTCTCTTTTTTTAAAATCTGATGTGTTGTGCATTTCTTTGTACCTGAGAAACTGGAGCAGTAGGGCTTTCATTTCATCCATATCACCCTCCCCACCATCTGCAGGGAACGCTGCCGTAGAAGGGCAGCAGCAATCATCAGGGACCCACACCACCTGGCACATGCTCTGTTTCTCGCTGCTGCCATCAGGAAAGAGGTCTCGGTGCAACAAGACTCGCACCACCAGGTTCAGGAGCATCGGCTCCCCCTCCACCGTCAGACTCCTCGACGACAAACTCAATCAGGGACTCATTTAAGGACTCTTACTTGTGCACTTTATTGATTTTCTTTTTGTTCTCTCTGCCTTGCACAGTCAGTTTGTTTACATTGGTTATCTGTTTACTGTGGTTTACATGTTTTATGCTAGGTAGTAGAGTTTTTTGTTTGCACGACCAATTTGTGCGCCCACAGGAAACAGGGTTGTATGTGATGTCATATATGTACTCTGACAATAAAATTGAAATCTGTAAAAAAAAAAATTCATACCTTGAACTTGGACTTGGATGGATATTGCATAGCTCTCCTAACATTTTGGAATTTTTGTTCAGTTTACTGGGATTTAAAAAAAAACAAGTATTAGCAAAAGACAAGGATGCTGCCCAGATTGGAAAGCAAGCTTCATGAGGATCAACCATAGACCATCGAAGAATACAGCACAGAAAAAAAGCCCTTCTGCCCTTCTAGTCCTTGCTGAACTATTAGTTTCACTGGCCTGCACCCCAACCTAAGCCCTCCATACCCCGATCAGATGAGAGAATGTGGTCTTTTCACCTTGGAGTGACAGAGGCTGAAGGTTGACCCTGATAGAGGTATATACGATGATGAGAGGCATTGATCATGTGGATGGCCAGAGGCTGTTTTTCCCCCATGACACAAGAGGGCAGAGTTTTAAGGTGCTTGGGAGTAAGCATGGGGGAGCATGGGGGTGGGGGGGGGGATGTAAGAGGCAAGTTATCCACACAGGGAGTGGTGGATGCATGGAATGCACTGCCAGCAACGATGATGGAAGCAGATATAACAGGATCTTTTCAGAGACTCTCAGATAGGTACATGGAACTGAGAAAAATGGAGGGTTACGCAGTGAGGAAATTCTTGGCAGTTGTTAAGAGTGGGTTATTAAGTCAGCAGAGTACTGTGCGTCAAAGGGTCAGCCTCAAGATTTAGGATTAGGGTTACGTGATTAGATTTAAGACGGAGATGAGCAAAAACTGTTTTCCCTAGAGAGTACTGAACAGGTGGAATTCTCTTCCCAGGGAAGCAGTTTAGGTTGCTTTATTAAACAGATTTAAGGTTAGATTTTTTTTTACACAAGGAAGGAATTCGGGGATATGGGGAAAAGGCAGATCGGTGGAGCTGAGTCGATGATCAGATCAGCCACGATCTCATTGAATGATGGAGCAGGCTTGACGGGCCGAATGGACGACTCCTGCTCCGATTTCTTATGTTCTTACATTTCCATGTTCCTTTTGGCCTTGAGGAAGAAACTCTGTCATCCTAAGTTGTTCTTGCCTCTGGAATTAGTATGCCTTCCTATTGACTGAGTGCAATGTGAAAGTTCCCAGGCGCTGTGATTGTAGTAAAAACACACTGAAATGCTGGTCTTTTCAGCATCTATAGGAGACAAAGATAAATTGCCAACATTTCAGATCTGAGGAATAAACAGAGTGAGCCAAAGCAGGAAAGCTCAGAAAGTCTCAGAATTTAAACAATGGGTGAGGAATCCAGACCGACCAAAAGGTGTTAAATGGATATGATAAGGGACAAGGTATGAATTGATCATGTTTGTGCAAAAGAAGATGGAATAGAGAGACAGAGATGGAGAAAGGGGATGGACCAAAGTGGGGAGGAGGGTGGGGGAGAAAGGTTTAAGGAAAGCCAGAGAAGTTGATATTAATGCCATCTGGTTGGCGGGTGCCCAGTCGGTATTGTTCCCCCAAATTATGGATGGTCAAACAGTGCATAAGACCCATGCACAGACATAGGTTGGAGAATTGAAATGGGTGGCCACTGAGAGATCGGCTCTATTGCGGTGGACAGAACTCAGGTGCTCAACAAAGTGGTTTCCCAGTCTGTGTCCAGTTTCTCTGATGTAGAGGAGACCACAACGGGAGCACCGGTTGCAGTAGATGACCTCACCAGATTCACAAGCGAAATGTTGCTTCCCTTAGAAGGACTATTTGGGACCCCATATGGTGGTGAGGAAGGAGGTGTGGGCACAAGTTGAACATCTCCTATGGTCATGGGGTAGGTCCCAAGGGGATGATTGGTGGGGAGGGAGGAGTCGATAAGGAAGTCATGGAGGGAACAGTCCCTGTGGAAGGCAGAGATGGGAGGAGAGGGGAATATATGTCTAGTGGTGGGACAAGTAGTAGGTGGCGGAAATGACGGAGGAAGATGTGTTGGATGAGGGGGTTGGTGGGGTGGTAGGTGAGAACAGGAGGAATCCTGTTCTTGTGTGTGGGGGAAGAGGGGGCCAGGTCAGATATGCAGTTGATGGAGGATATGCGGGTGAGCACCAACTTGGTGATGGTAGAGGGAGAGCCATGTTGTTTGAAGAAGGAGGACATCTCTGATGATCTGACCTGGATGCAGATGCGGAGATGGTAGAATTGAGAGAATGGAATGGAATCCTTACAGGGGACAGGATGTGAAGAGGTGTGGGAGTTGGTGGGTTTAAAGAAGATATCTGTCGAAAGTTTGTCTCCCAAGAGACAAGAGAGAGAGAGATCAAGGAAAGGGAGAGTGTTGCTGAAGATGGGCCAAGTGAATTTTGAGTTTGGGGTGAAAGTTAGCAGCAAAGTGGATGAAGTCAACGAGCTCATCATGGGTACATGAGGCAGCACCAAAGTAGTCATCGATATAGTGAAGGAAGAGTTGAGGGGCCTTGCCTGTGTAGACTTGTAGCATAGATTGCTCCACATAGCCAACAAACAGGCAGGCCATGCGGGTACCTAAACCCGGGGAAAGTGCAATGAATCAAAGGAGGTTATTGAGGGTGAGGACATTCTGCCAGCCAAAGGAGGGTGGGGTGGTGGTGGAGGGGGACTGCTTGGTTCTATTGTCCAGAAAGAAACAAAAGCTTTGAGGTCTTCAGTATGGGGAAAGGAGGTATATAGGGATTGGATATCCATGGTAAACATGAGGTGATTAAGTTCAGGGATCAGGAAGTTGATGAAGTGATGGAGGGCATGTGAAGTGTTCCCGATGTAGGTGGGGAGGGACTAGACAGGTGGGGACAAAACAGAGTTGAGGTGAGTGGAAACCAATTTGTTGAGGCGGAGCATGCGAACACGATGGGTCTGCCAGGACAATTAGGCTTGTGGATCTGAGATTTCCTGCTTCTGGCTTATTCCTTGAAGAAGGGCTCAGGTCCGAAACTTCAGCAAGATATCTTTGCCTCCTATAGACGCTGGAAAGACCGCCTGTGTTCCTCCAGCATTTCAGTGTGTTTTTACTTGCTATTGACTGGACGAGCAAGTAACTCAGCTTAAGGACAATAAATGTGGCCAGTGGTACTCATAGCCTGAGAAAGAATGAAAAACAGTAAGTAATCGAGAGCTCGGGTGCAGACAAGCACCGTGAGAAGATGATGCTAAATGCCATGCAACACCTGTTGTACAGTCCAGGTGTTATATAACCCCTGCATACACAGCCAACAGTATCTAAAGGGAACTTACCTCCTGCTAGTCACCTCTTTAGATCACATCCAAAGGCTGCAGTGAGTGTAATAGATGGTAGATTAGTGGTTCTCAACCTTTTTCTTCCCACTCACATCCCACTTTAAGTAATCCCCATGCCATCGGTGCTCTGTGATTAGTAAGGGATTGCTTAAGTTGGGATGTGAGTGGGAAGGGAAGGTTGAGAACCACTGCTCTAGACCCAATTGATACTGAAATATTTTGGTTGAGAAAAATTGTCATTGCCCATTTCCTTTGGAGTTCTGTAACCGTGCACATAATGAGTCAATGAGGGATGATTAAAGCAATGGTTTTCAAACTTTTTCTTTCCATCTACATACCACCTTAAGCAACCCCTTACTAATCACAGATGGCATAGGGGAATACTTAAAGTAAGTTGTGAGTGGAAAGAAAAGGGTTGAGAACATCTGTGGTAGAGATGCCACAAAAAGACATTCTCAATCTGCCAATTTGAAGACTTCTCTAAATATTGATTTCCAGATAACAACAAACATCGCCCTCAATTTTCAATACAGGTACTCCCCGACATACACACCTGGCAGTCTGGATGACTGATCTTCGCTCAGAATGGATGCATGTTGGGGAATTGCCCTACCTGTGATACTGAAGAGTGAAAACGATAGATTTCCTTCCGCTCTCTCTCTCTCTCTCTCTCTCTCTCTCTCTCTCTCTCTCCGAATCCTTCTGATTCTCTCTGCTGCAGCAGACCCTGAGCACCCAGCGGACTCTACTGGCCTCTAAAATCTGTCTGTCCATCAGAATTAGAGGGAAAAAAATGGGACGCAAGGAGTTAAAATGCAGTGAACATGGCGGCCACCATGGCCAGCTCTCGTTCGGAATAGGCTTTTCAACAAAAGACTTTAATATCATTTATATCAGGATTCAACGTAAACGTCTGTCCATATACAGCAGAGGCATTTCAGCATCAAGGAGGGGTTGAAGGTAAGGACGTGTTGTTGAAGGTTAAATGAAAGGCAGGGCATACCTGTTGCAGCGAGAAATGTCATTTAAGAAATCCCAAATAAATTGAATCTCAGCCATTGATAAATGTGCACCTTCCATTTGTCATGAACTGACAGAATCCTGACTGCCCATTAAATGATGATTGACAAATACGTGGCTGCCTAATAGAGTCTGACACAATCCGGACCATCTATTAGTCTGACTGACAATTTTCTGACAATACATCGAAGTCTAACCAACACACACCTGGCAGTCTACTTGCGTCTGATTTGTCCTGACTCTACCCATTAGTATTTGACTAATGCTCTTGACTGTCTCATTATTAGTGTCTTACCGATGCTCTTCTAACTATTCATGTTTGACTGATGTACACCTCGGATTGTTTATTAGAGTTTAATTGACAATTCCATCCATATATCTGACTGATGCACTCTTTGGCGACTGAGATACACCTGACTCTCTGGTGATTTCTCATTCATGTAGAACAGTGGTTTTCAAACTGCCCCCTCCCCTAAACACACATTCCACCTCAAGTAATTCCTATGCCATCTGTCTTCTGTGATTAGTAAGGGATTGCTTAAGGTGGGATGTGAGTGGAAAGAAAAAGGTTTGGAAACCTCTGTTTTAAATGTTATGGGCCCATTGGACCCCAAAGCCCAACAGCAATAGAAACTCACCAAGACAAATGGTTACTTAAACAAAAGTCATTTTTAATTTTCTTTAAAACATAAAAACAGGATCAAATTTTAACTATTTTAAATATTAACTTAACCCCCTTCTAATTCTAAGCGCATGTGTATGTAATGTGTGCATGTTCAGAAAAGTTCTTTGATTCACAATCCAATCTCACTTCCCACTCCTCCAAGTTCACTGGTATCAAGCAATTCTTATACTGTGCACAGAATTTAACATTTATGAATTTCACCATGCTCTGGTGCTTAAATGGTTTACCACTCAGGAAGGTTCTTGTCGGTTTCAGAGAGAGATTGGTTGCTCGTTGGACATACACAAATCAATTCCATCAGCCCCTTCAGTGTCTTACTGAAGAAACTTGCTTCATCAGGGTGTTCCAAGTGATAACCTCTTCTTCTGCAGGTCACCACAGAGTTCCTTTTTATTTCCCTTATTTCAGGTGAAACACTCTAGCCAGCCATTTCCCCTTGTATGGAACACAAGGGTTTTCAACAGGCTGAACTCGGAACTCACAACCCGTCTGCCAAATGGGGTTTAAGCAAACTGCCAGCTTGCCATGGTGCAGAAACCAGTTCTCTCTCTCTCTCTCTCTCTCTTTCTCTTAGAGAAAACCTGTTTGGTCTCTTGTCAAAGGGCTCGGGCCAAAAACGTCAGTAATATATCTCCACCTCCCACGGACATTGTGAGACCTGCTGAGTTCCTCCAGCAATTCTGAGCTTTCAATGCACATTGGAATTTAATGTAGACAAGTGCGAGATGCTGCATTTCGGAAAAAATAACCAGAATAGGACTTATGCAGTTAAGGGGAGGGCATTGCAGAATGCAGAAGAACAGAGGAACATGATTCTGACACAATATGGTACATGATTCCCATGTAGACAGGGTGGTTAAGAAGGCATAAAGTATGCTGACCTTTATAAATCATAGTATAGAGTATAGGAGCTGGGAAGTGATGCTGCGACTGTTTAAGGCGTTGGTGAGGCCAGGTTTGGAGTATTGTGTTCAGTTCTGGTCTCCAAATTATAGGAAGGATATAGATAAGGTGGAGAGGGTGCAGAGAAGATTTACAAGGATGTTGCCTGGCTTAAAATACCTAGAATACAGAGAAAGATTGAGGAGACTGGAACTTTATTCATTGGAACGTAAACAGTTGAGAGGGGATTTGATAGAGGTATTTAAAATTATGAAGGGAATAGATAGACTAGACGTGAGTAGACCCTTTCCCCTGAGGGCAGGGGAGGTAGGAACAAGAGTGCATAAGTTAAGGGTAAAGGGGCAAAACTTTAGAAAAAATGTTAGAGGATACTTCTTCACTCAGAGAGTGACGGCAGAATGGGATGATCTTCCAGAGGAGATAGTTGTGTGTAGAGCTCGTCGAAAGAACCAAAGACTTGTTGATCCAAACCAAGGCTTTTATTAGCAAAAGACAGGAGCTCTTCACAGGTGGACGACCAGTCCGGAATGATCCGACCTGGCTAGGGACACAACCCTTTAAGGCCCAGACAGTAGGCGTGGCTAAGCTCTCAGCCAATCGCTGTAAGCACAGTCATTACACTCTAGATACTGTAACTATATACATTGGTGATCGGTCTGTACTATCACATTGTGGCAGGGTCATTTCTGACGTTTAAGAGAAGGTTTGATGTGTACATGGATATGAGGGGGTTGTTAGGTTATGGGCGGAGAGTGGGAGGGGGAGCTAGTGAAGTTGTTCAAGTGAACCGGCGAGGACTCGTAGGGCTGATATGGCCTATTTCCGTGCTGTACACTGTTATATAATTGACATAGGACAATCAATAATTTTTTAAAAACCAGAAGCCTAGAGAAAGCGGCAGGAGCTCAATGCATTTATTTTGACCAACGAAATAGTATCTCATTCCTCATAAAGGTCAATTTCAATTTCCTGGCTTATGATACTGCAGTGATGGTGGTGTATTGTACTGATGGCTGGCTCCACCCCCATCCACCCTGATTTCCCGCCTAAACCCTGAGCCCTTCTGAAGACCTACCTTAAGCTAGAAGCTAATAAAAGCGCATATTCTCTTTCCAGTTGCCATGAAAGCTTTTATTCGCGCTACAGATGTGTAACCCGGGGACAGCACCAGTTTCAGTTCAATCACTTTGGCAGTGGCTCCCTTGGCTTTATTACACATGACATTCACTGAATGACGCTGTGAATACATGTCTTCTGCTCAGAGCCGGAAGAGCATCTGACAAACCATTTCATTTATTAGAATCCCTTTTATTGATCTTAGTATCCGCTCTTTTACATGTCAAATATTAAAAGCTTCCAGAGGTTTTTTTGTAGTCTATATTCCTATGTCAAAGCTTAAAATTTTCTTTCAGTAACTTTCACCCCATCCCACCTGTCCCCTCGATATATCTCCTTGTTCTTTCTACTTTATATTCGTTGGCACTGTTCTGTGTGGAATTCGGTTCTAATCTCTCAGCAGTTACTGGTGGATATTGGTCTGGATGTGTTACAGAATTACATTTGCATTTACTTCAATACTGTACTCATTTCTGGTCACCTCATTACACCAAGGTCTGTGGACGTTACAGAGAGGACACAGAGGAGGTTTACAAAGATTGGAGAGCATGCCTTCCACGCTGGGTGAACTTGGCCTTGGAGCGATGAGGGGGTGACCTGACGGAGGCGTACAAGAAGATGAGAGCCATTGATGGAGGGGGTGGCCAGATGCTTTTTGCCAGGGCTGTAATGGCTAACACGAGTGAGGGGGGGAGGGGTGAGGATATTTTTAAGGTGCTTCGGAATAAAGTACGGGGGAGGGATGTAAGTTTTTCACACAGAGCGTGGTGGGCTGCATGAAATGCGCTGCCGGCAACGTTGGCAGAGGCAGGTGCAATAGGATCTTTTAAGAGACTATTAGATAAGTCAACGGAACAGGGGAAAATGGGGGGTTATGCTTTAAGGAAGTTCTAGGCAGTTGTTAGAGTAGGTCATTAGGTCGGCCCAACACCTTGGGACCAAGGGCCTGTACTGCGCTGTAGATTTCAATGTTCTACTTATGCTCTATATCAATTTGGTTTCCTTTTGGCTTTGAGGAAGAAACTCTGTCATCCGAACTCGATTTTATCCATTGATCCATAATAAGCACACCTTGCTCTTGATTGGACTAGCAAGTTACTCTACTCACCTAGGCAGTGGTTAGGACTGGTTATTAGATTGGCACTATCCCAAAGGAGGGTGGTGTTGGAAAGGGTCTGCTGGGTTCTATTGTCCAGAAAGGTCTTCAGTATGGGGAAAGGATGTATTTAGGGATTGGATATCCGTGGTAAGCATGAGGCAATTGAGTTCAGGGACCTGGAAGTTGCTGAAGTGATGGGGGGCATGTGAAATGTTCCCGATGTAGGTGGGGAGGGACTGGACCGGTGGGGACAAAACAGAGTTGAGGTGAGTGGAAACCAATTTGATGGGGATGGAGCATGCGACACAATGGGTCGGCCGGGACAATCGGGCTTGTGGATCTGAGATTTCCTGCTTCCGGCTTATTCCTTGAAGAAGTGCTCAGGCCCGAAACTTCAGCAAGATATCTTTGCCTCCTATAGACGCTGGAAAGACCGCCTGTGTTCCTCCAGCATTTCGGTATGATTTTGCTTGCTATTGACTGGACGAGCAAGTAACTCAGCTTAAGGACAATAAATGTGGCCAGTGGTACTCATAGCCTGAGAAAGAATGAGAAACAGTAAGTAATCGAGAGCTCAGGTGCAGACAAGCACCGTGAGAAGATGATGCTAAATGCCATGCAACACCTGCTGTATAGTCCAGGTGTTTTACAACCCCTCTATACACTGTTCTAGGACTGTCCTCCATCTCCCTACTTTTTCACCACTGGTTGCCTGACGCATCCATCCATGAGGAATTTCCCCACCTAATCACAGCCAATGCCTTTTCCCCAGGGCAGGGGTAGCAAACACCAGAGGACATCCGTACAAAGTGAAGTTTAGGAGAGACATCAGGGGTATGTTTTTTTTCACTCAGAGAGTAATGGTAGAGGCTGAAACATTAGGGATATTCAAAAGACCCTTAGACAGGCGCTTGGAAGAGAAACAGAGGGTTATGAGGTCGAGAAGTATTTTTTTGGTAGGAATATATATAGGTCAGCACAAAATCGAAGGCTGAAGGGCCTGAACTGTGCTGTATGTTCTATATCAATTTATAAATTTATAAATTATAAATAGTTAATACAGCACACTTATAGACCATTTTGGCCTACGAGTTTCTGCCACCCACTTTATATCCAATTAACCTACACCCTCGGGCATGTTTCAAACGATGGGAGGAAACCAAAATCCCAGTTCGATGGACACTCTCCAACCACATGGCATTAAAATTGACTGGTTTCTGTTAGGCCCCTCCTGTTACCCTCTCTTCCCCATCCCTCAATCTCCCTACTCCCTTCCCTTTCCATTCACCGGGCCATTCCCTCCCCCATCAGCCCAGCCTTCTTTCCCTTCCGCCCTCCCACCCATATCCACGTATGACCACTTGACCCTGATCCTCCCCCTGCCCTTCCCGCCTCCACACCCCCCCCACCATTTCGATCGGGCCCCTGCCTACCTTTCGCTCATACCTTGATGAAAGCCTCAGACCCAAACCGTTGGTTATTTACCTTGGCTACATAAAGAACGCTGCGGAACCTGCTGAGTTTCTCCAGCCCTTTGGCGCAAACATTCTGAACCTGATCCTATCCTTCCCAGGTGGATGTCAAGGAACTATGTAAAAGAAGATCGGCGGACTTCCCAAATATTCGTGAAACCTAAATTGAAATGACCTGGTCACCAAACTAACTCTACTTCTACTGTAGGATCATAATAGACTAAATAAACTCCTTCTGTGACAAAATTTGGTCTAATTTCTTGTCACTAAGAGAGTTTCTTGCTCTGAAGGCAACATCTGCATATTCTCTCCTGTTATTGGGTAATTTTGCCTAAAAGATCTTTTCTTTCCCCCCTCTCTAACCTGCTGCAAATAATGCAGTACTGCCTTCTGAGATTCTCCTAAATATCTGTTATCTTTATGCACTAAGATTAATTAGCTCAATGATCTCTCTCTCTCTCTCTCTCTCTCTCTCTCTCTCTTTCTCTCTCTCTCTCTCTCTCTCTCTCAGCTCTGCAGTGAGTACTCTAGTCTCCAGGGTTGCTACGTTATGAAATATGCACAAGTTGGGTTTTTGTGTATATGGCTTTCACCACTGAAAATCAGTTTCGTGACTCAAAGAAAAAATTAGTTAGCAGGAGGCCCCTTGGAACTCTGAAGGTTCAACAAGGTCAGAGTAGTTCCTCTGCACTAATTTATTTAAGCTAAAGACGTTAGATTACACTAATGCAAAGGAGCAGATAGATATCACGCAGATAGCTACAGTGGTTCCAGGGTGTGAAGGGAATCTTAATTTTTCCATTACTAGTCTCTGCAGGCACAGCTTTTGAAATACCGCATTTGTCATAGTACAGTGGCCTCGAATGGTTTCTTTATTCATCTAAGGGACGTGGGTTCATGGGCCAAGCCAGCGTTCAATTGCCAATCCCAAATTGCCCTTGAAAACGTGGTTGAAACCCATCGCTGGTTTGTACATTCTCTCTGTGGGTTTGCTCCGGTTTTTCCACCCACATTCCCAAGGCCCACAGGGTCAGCAGGTTCATTGGTCACATGGGTATAATTGGGTGGCACAGGGTCATGTGCTGAAGGGCCTGCTGTAACTCTAATATATATAAAAAATATTCTTCATATATTACAACCAGCGACCACCACAGAAGAGAAACAGACCCATCGGCCCTTCTAGTCGTGCCAAACTATTTTTCTGCCTTGTCACACTGACCTGCATTGGGACCATATCCCTCCATACCCCTCCCATCAAATGTGCCTGTCTAAATTTGTCTTAAATGTCAAAATTGAGCCTGCATTTACCAATAGAGTTGGCTGCTTGTTCCACTCTCCCACCACGCTCTGTGTGAAGAAGTTCCCCAGTATGTTCCCCCTAAGTTTTTCCCCTTTCACCCTTACCCCATGTCTCCTGGTTAGTATCTCACCTACCCTCAGTGGAAAAAGCCAACCTCCATTTATCTCTACCCACCATAATTTTGCAAACCTCTATCAAATTTCCCCCCATTCTTAAACGTGCCAGGGAATGAAACCTTAACCTGTTTGGCCTTTCCCTGTAAATCACTTCTTCAGTAACATCCGAGTAAACCTTCTCTGCGCTCTTTTCATCTTATTGATACCCTTTCTGCAGTTAGGTCACCAAAACTGCATGCAATACTCCAAATTTGGCCTCATCTACTGTATGTTTTATACAACTTCACCATAACATCCCAATTCTGAAACTCAATACTTCAATTGTTTTGCCAATGCACCAAAAGTCCTCTTTACGACCCTATCTCCCTGTGACACCACTTTCAGGGAATTATCTGTACACCCAGATCCCTCTGTTCTACCACACTCCTCAGTTCCCAACCATTCTGTGCATGTCCTACTTTGGTGCATCCTTCCATAGTGTACATCTCACATCTATCTACATTAAATTCTATCTGCCATTTTGCAGCATTTTTCCAGCAGGTCTAGATCCTTCTCCAAAGCCTTCCTCGCTGTCTACACCTCCAATCTTTGTGTCATGAATAGAAGGCATGGAATGAAAGGCATCCATGAAAATAGAGAGTGACAAAGTTTACACACAATGAAAGAAAATTCGTAATATATGTTGTGAGTGAGGGAACACGTTTGGTAGGTCTCAAAGGCAAGGATTCTGGACACACATTGTTAATAGGAAAGTATTTTATTTACAGAAGGCAAGTTTGTGAAATGGTAAACAACTAATTAAACACTCCCAACCCTTTTTAACAGTGTACATCTTACCAACAGTTTGTCCAGCACCCTTCCACATGTCTAGGCCTGGAGTGAAGCAGGGTGGTCCCAAGCTGGCAAAGAGGGAGAACAAATAACACATGGGGCCTTTATAGTGCTGGAGGAGCAAGCATAGTTAGTTAGCAGGGACCAATGATTTGGTGCCAGGAGGGTTAATCCAATTACAACAGCTAATGGCCCAAGTACAGGCAGACTGGAGAGTCCAGTCCAGGTAATTTACATGGTTCAGCAGCAAGGTGTGCACTCCTAGGTGGGGCGGAACCAAACCTTGATTAGCAGCTGGTGCATCCTCCGACTAGGTTGGGGGAAGTGCAGTCAGGTGACACCCACAACCATTCCCAATTCAATATAGAGGATGAAATGCATAGAGAGAGAGAGAGAGAGAGAGAGAGAGAGAGAGAGAGAGAGAGAGAGAGAGAGAGAGAGAGAGAGAGAGAGAGAGAGAGAGAGAGAGAGAGAGAGAGAGAGAGAGAGAGAGAGAACAGTGAGCTATGGGAAACTCAATGGTTCAGGCAGCTTCCAGAGATAAAAATGGTCAATCACTATTTCAGGTCGGAACCCTTTATCTAGACCAGGGTCTCCCAAACTTTTTCTTCCCATTCACATCCCACCTTAAGCAATCTCTTGCAGAGCACCGATGGCATAGGGATTACTTAAAATGGGATGTGAGTGGAAAGAAAACGTTTGGGAAACCCTGATCTGAACTAAAATTAAAAATGGGGTGATGTTAAGTTCAGGAAGGACGGGAAAAAGCTGGAGGGGGGCCAAGAGGTAAGAGGGTATTGAAAAGAAATGAAGAGAGCAAGGCTGGAGAGAAATGAAGAGAGGAGGGCTGGAAATAATGGAAGCAGGTGGGAGTAGGGTTACTTGAAATTCATCAAAAACAATGTGCATGTAGTTTGGTTGAAGGCTGTGTAGGGGGAATATTTAAATTTTTTTAATTTAATTAATGTGCTGCAATAGCATTGCACTGACCATGCTGAATATGAGGCGCTGCTTCTCAAATTTGCACCTGGCCTCACCCTGACGATGAATGAGGCTGAGGAGAGAAAAGGTTGGCGTATAAATATGTGGAGGAATGAAAGTGGCTGGCTGCGGGAAGATGAAGTTGGAATCCACAGAGTATAGATGTTCAGTGAAGCAATCACCACCCCCCCACCCCCACCGGACACGTATCCCCACGGATGCAGCCTGGACCCACTGAGTTTCTCCAGCAGCTTGTTGTTTGCTCAAGATTCCAGCATATGCAGTGTTGTAATGAAAGAGATCTGGATTAGTGCAGAGGAATGAGAGAGAGAGGGAGAGAGAAAGGGGAGAGTAGAGATAGAATGCATGGAACTGAACGCCCGAACACTCCACCCCATCTCTGGAGCCCGGCAGCGATTCAACACTGGCCTCCATCACGCTAGACCAGGGGAGCCCTCAACAACTCGCCACCGGGGTAAACGGTCACGTGTCGAGCTGCCTATTTGACAGTGAGAGCACGGAGAGCTTCATCCACCCCGACACGGTGCAGCGCTACTCCCTCACGATAAAGCCAATAAACCATAAGGTCTCTTTGGCCTCAAAGTTCCAAACAGCTGATGTCCGCGGCTAATTTGTAATGACTGTACGGGGCACAGATTACAAAGACTTTAAACCTTGTGATGCCACGGCTCTGCCTGGGATTGGACTGTTAATGCCACTTTAAAGGTGTCACGAGGGAGTACGATGTTCCCCATTTCCCCCCCCCCCCAACTGTCTGTAACCAGCAGTTTTTAAACTGCCCACTGAGCTCCACCCATGGATGCCCTTGGCCTCTCCTCCCATCAATTCCAGCCAGCAACCCACAGACCCACTGTGGGTGATCTGTGGCCTTTCAACCCTCAAGATAAACTCATCCCTGACACCCAAAGTAGGGGACAGGGCCTTTATTAGGTCGAAGGTACAATGGCTTCTGAATGAGGGGATCATTGAAGCCAGCACCAGCCCCTGGAGAGCCCAGGTAGTGGTAGTAAAGAATGGGGAGATACATAGAATGGTCATATTATTAATAGATAAACACAGCTGGACTACAGCAGTACCCTCTCCCCCACATATCTGACATAGTAAATCAAATTGCTCAGTATCAGGTATTCTCTACTATCGATTTAAAGAGGGCATATCATCAGCTCCCCCGAGCCGCCAAAGAGGAAGAGAGGGGAGAGAGAGAGAGAGGAGAGTGGAGAGAGGGTGAGAGGAGAGAGGGAAGAAAAGATAAATGAGGGAGGGGAGAGAGAGAGAGGAAGGGATAGGGAGAGTGAAGGGGAAGTGTAGAAGAAGAGAGAGAGAAAGACAGAGACAGAGAGAGAGATGGAGAGAAAGAGCCCTCTTTTACAGTGAACCTGTGGTAATCAAACAAGTCTGCACTAAAAGTTAATGTGCAAGCAAGAAGACACAGTTTTATCAACTATTAAGAAGTTGAACTTTGTACAAAGAATGATTTTCAATCTAAGATGTGTTTCTGTTCTGAGTGAGTTATTAGGAATAGATCAAAGCAGTGCCTGAAGATGGTAGATTCTGTATTATCAAAGCCGTTCATTTATTTTTCCATCACACGCTCCACTGTTATTTATTTCCCTTGTCTGTATCATGTTTTAAATATTTTCACAAGAGTCACCTTCTGCTTGTAAGCGAGATAAGCAGGAGTCGGTCACAGAACTCCTTGAGTTCCCTGCACCTTCGAGTTGTCTTGAGCTCCTTTGCTGTTTGGCATCCCTCAATCCCCCTAAAATCCATGCACTGATCCATCTCAGTCTTGAATGATCCCAACTTTGCAGCTATCTCGTGTCGAGAATTCCAGATTCCCCCACCCTCTCCGAAGATTCTCATCTCAGCCTGACCTGCCTTCCTTCCATCTGCCACATCAGATACTTGTGTACTTCAGAAGATCTTGTAAACTCCGGTGAATCAAGGCACCACCTGTTCACCTGCTCCTCACAATATGCAAGCTTCCAACATCTTGATGCTTCAGGGTGACCACCTAATATCGCATGATGTGGTGGTACACTGCTGGCCTACTGCAGGGGGAAACCTCTGTACCTGCAGGAGAGTAAGGGGGACAGGACTACACCTGGCCAGCTGTCAATCAGTCAGCCTGAAGGCCTGAAGGGATCAAGCCCCACCCGGTCGGGTGTCAATCACCCTCTGGAAATTAAGCCTGAGCCAGCCTCCCGAGGCTTCACACTGAGTAGCTGCAGGCACAGCCAGCTTGGCTCTATGGAAGTCTTTGTGGATTAAAGCCTGTTGTACAGTCTTTACCTTGTGTGTGTCTGATTCTGGCTACCAGCGCGCCACAGGGGGTTGGGGGGGGAGAGGGTGAGGTGGGGGGGGGGAGGGTGGGGTGGGGGGGGAATTGCAACTGCAGATGCTGGAATCCAGACTATTTTCTGGAGAAACTCAACGGGTTGAGCGGCAGAACTGGCCCAGTGAGAGGTCATGGTTATTTATACCTGAGGGGCACAGAAATGCGTTAACACAGAATAGAACCATAGAGCATTCCCTGTAGATGTTCTCGATGGTGGGAAGGGTTTTGCCCGTGATGTCCTGGGCTGTGTCCATTACCTTTTAAAGGGCTTTACACTCAGGGGTATTGGGGTCCCCGAACCAGACTATGATGCAGCCGATCAGCACAGTTTCCACCACATTTTGGTAGAAATGCCCCATGTCGTACCAAACCTCCGCAGACTCCTGAGGAAGTAGAGGCGATGACGTACATCTTCCGGCTCCTGTACCCAGTGGCGCACTAGGGTTGGTGTCACTCAATGCGGTAACTCATGGCGTCACCCCTCCCCCCACCCCCCAACATGGACCACCTCCTCCCGTACCAGACTGCACAGAATCCTTAGTAATGTTTTTTGTACTAATGTGAATCGCAATTCCTGTAGATCACTGAATGTAACAGCAATAATAGTGAGATAAACGTCCGGCAAAATTAAAATTACACCTTTAAATCACAATATCATATGCACAGCAGCAATGAAAACAACAGCGTGTGCTTGTAGCAGGTGTAGACGAAGCCACATGATTCGAAACGTCATTGTCATTGGGTATTAATGACAGCTCTGACCGGAGCCCATTAGAACGTTCAAACAGTCAATTAGCATTGGTTATAGGTAAATTGATACAGGTAAGATGGGCTTATGAAACATATTTTTGTTCTTATAACTAACTACAGGGATATTTTTATTTAAAAAAATAATACATTTCTCCTGAAATATTGCACAAAAATTTTGTAGACAGTCATTTTGGTGTCACCCCTTCTGATGGTGTCATCTGGTGCGGTCCGCACCCTGCTAGTGACCCCAGTGCCTGTACCTCCTTCCTCTGCTACTTCTCACTAAGGCAAGTCTATGGGGACAATGCGGCTCCTTCGAGCTGAGGAAGCGGAGGTGGGGATTGGATTCAACCGACTGCTTAAGATTAGGGAAAAAATTGCTGCGAACTCCGTAAATCCCATGCCATAATTCAGTCTTTCCACAACAGCTTTGCAGAAATGCAATGGCACTAACACAATAACATTTCCCGAGATGCTTTCCCTGTGAAATATTCAGAGAAAATAAGTTGGTTGGCGCTCTTCCATCTAAATGAGATGATGGATGTCCAGCTTTCAAACTTTGTTGACTAAGCCAATTCTGAAACGAAATAGAGTCTGCCTCGTGTGTCATAACTGAGAGTGTCAAAATAAATTAATGCAGAGATTGAAATGTTTAGTATCCCACATATTGAAAACGGGGAATGAGAACACTGAACAACCAAAGGAACTGCTTGCACTAACCAACCGAGACTCTCATATTCACAAAACCATATTTATTTATTTGTCTATATGAATGCTTGTCCTGCATATGTATTGCTTGTCTGTATGTGTGTGATGTCTCCTCGTGCAGTCTGCTTGTATTGCAATGAGGACTGGAGAACGGTGTTTCGTTGTGCAACCAGATAGCAATAAGCTTGATTACCCACGTCCATTAACCTCGGGATTGTACAGCAAATAGTCCAAAGATAAAAACATATCTTTACGATGAAGCAGGGTAGAGTGTTAAAGAGAAAAAAGTAGAGTTAGCGGCAATGAGAGGGTGGGGGGGGGGGTGGGGGGGTGGTTCTAGGAGACCAGGTGGGCTTCATATTTTTAATTTTTGTTTTAAGTCCTTTTTGGTCCATGAGGTCGTGCTGCTCAATTATACCCCATTGACATACAACCCCCAGTACATGTTGAACAGTGGGAGGAAGCTGGAGCACCCTGACATGGAGAGATCTCCTTACACAGCACTGGATTAGAACCCTGCAATGTAATGTAACCACCACGCAAACCATGGGCCACCCACTCATCTCCCGTGAATGCCCCTTGACCCATTGATTTCCTCCGGCAGATTGTTTGCTGCTCCACATTTCAGCATCAGCAGAATTAGATTTGAATAATCAGTCCCGAGTCTTTTATTGCAGAAGGGAGTTTAAAGCTGGAGGCTCAGGTTTAGGGTGAGAGGGTAAAAAGATTCTAAGGGAACCCGAAGGGCAACTTCTTCATGCACAGCACGGGATTCAAACCCTGTCCCCTCCACTGGCGCTGTAACAGCATTGCGCTAACCGTGGGACACTAAGGAAGGAAGGGGGGAAGAGTGAGTGTGACCACGGTGAAATGTGGGCTTTCATATGTTCTCAAGGCACCGTGAGGTGACAGTGGAATAACACACGTGGTCAAAAGCAGGGAATTCCAAGCTTAGGGCCCAAACAAGTTGTAGAGCTCGTCGAAAGAACCAAAGACTTGTTGATCCAAACCAAGGCTTTTATTAGCAAAAGACCGGAGCTCTTCACAGGTGGCCGACCAGTCCGGAATGATCCGACCTGGCTAGGGACACAACCCTTTAAGGCCCAAACAATAGGTGTGGCTTAGCTCTCAGCCAATCGCTGTAAGCACAGTCTAGATACAGTAACTATATACACTATGTACATTGGTGATAGATCTGTACTATCACATTCACCCCTTCTTGGAGAATTGACCCTGGGAAAAAAAACAAAAACGAGGGAGAGAATGAAAAGGAAGGGGTAGGTCAAGGACTGTAGCGGTCAGGGGGTCTGACCATCCAGCGTGACCGCCGTGGTGCCGGGATTGGGGTCGCTGGAGTGGTGTCGCCAGCGGGCTCATCGGGTGCGACTGCTCCGTCGCTCAATTCCCCAGTCGTTTTGTCGGCAGGGTGGCCCGGGTCATTGGGGTGCTGTTGGTCCTTCTGTTGCGGCACGGGGCCTGGAGCATAAGGAGTTGGGGGGTTTGCTGGGTCTACCGCGTCCTGAGCTAGGTCCCGCACCGAAACAGTGTCCTCCCGCCCGTCTGGGAACTCCACGTATGCGTAATGTGGGTTCGCGTGGAGTAGAGTCACTCGGTCGACCAAGGGGTCATTCTTTGAGTGCCGGACGTGGCGTCGCAAAAGGACGGGGCCAGGGACGGTGAGCCATGCCGGTACAGTGGTTCCCGATTCGGATTTCCTCGGGAAAAGGAACATCCTTTCGTGGGGGGTGGCATTTGTTGCAGTACATAGGAGGGAGCGGATGGAGTGTAAGGCACTAGTGAGAACCTCCTGCCAGTGAGAGGTGGGGAGACCTTTAGACCGGAGAGCCAGTGTAACCGCTCTCCATATGGTGGCATTCTCCCTCTCGACCTGGCCATTACCGCGTGGGTTATAGCTCGTGGTCCTGCTTGAAGCAATACCACACTCCAGAAGGTACTGTTGCAGCTCTGCACTCATGAATGAGGACCCCCTATCACTGTGGATGGAATTGGGGTACCCGAAGATGGTGAAAATACTGTGAAGGGCCTGTATCACTGAGGTGGCAGTGGTGTCTGGGCAGGCCACAGCGAATGGGAAGCGGGAGTATTCGTCAATGGCCGTAAGGATGTAGGTATTACGGTTGGTCGACGGTAGGGGTCCCTTAAAGTCTACGCTAAGACGCTCGAAGGGGCAGGTGGCTTTGATAACGTGGGAGTTATCCGGACGGAAGAAGTGGGGCTTGCATTCGGCGCACACCGAACAGGCTCGGGTCATGGAGCGGATCTCCTCGACTGTGTAGGGTAAGTTGCGCGCCTTGACAAAGTGAGCAAACCTAGTGACCCCTGGATGACAGAGCGCCTCATGGAGTTTCCGTAGTCTGTCCATCTGTATGCTGGCGCACGTCCCCCTGGAGAGCGCGTCAGGCGGGTCGTTGAGCTTACCAGGCCGGTACAGGATGTCATAGTTAAAGGTGGAGAGTTCGATTCTCCATCTGGCGATTTTGTCGTTTTTTATCTTACCACGCTGGGTGTTGCTGAACATGAAGGAGACCGCGCATTGATCAGTCAACAGTGTAAAGACCTCCCAGCGAGGTAATGTCTCCAACGACGTACCGCTTCAACTATGGCCTGGGCCTCCTTCTGGATCGAGGAGTGTCTACTCTCCGGACCCTGGAGGGTTCTGGAGAAGAAGGCTACAGGCCGACCGGCCTGGTTCAAGGTGGCTGCCAGGGCGAAGTCGGATGCATCGCTCTCGACTTGAAACGGGACAGACTCATCGATCGCGTGCAGCGTCGCAGCAGCAATGTCAGATTTGATTCGATCGAAAGCCGCTGTGGCTTCGGTCGAGAGGGGAAAAGAGGTGGTCTTGATAAGAGGACGTGCCTTGTCGGCGTAGTTTGGAACCCATTGGGCGTAATACGAGAAAAGGCCCAGGCAGCGTTTGAGAGCTTTCTGGGTATGTGGGGGGGTAAGTCCATTAAGGGACGCATGCGGTCAGGATCTGGCATGACTATCCCGTTTTCCACCACACAACCTAGAATAGCGAGTCGTGTGGTCCGGAAAACACACTTGTCCAAATTGTAAGTCAGGTTTAGCTGACGGGCAGTTTGAAGAAATTTGTCTAGGTTGGCGTCATGGTCCTGCACGTCGTGGCCGCAGATGGTGATATTGTCCAGATACGGGAAGGTAGCGGTTAGCCCGTTCTGGTCCACCATCCTGTCCATTTCCCGCTGGAAGGCCGCGACACCATTCGTGACCCCGAATGGTACCCTGAGAAATTGATATAGCCGCCCATTCGCTTCAAAGGCCGTGAATGGTCGGTCCTCGCAGCGGATCGGGAGCTGGTGGTAGGCCGAACGTAGGTCAATAGTGGAGAAAATGCGGTACTGGGCGATCTGGTTCACCACATCCTTGATGCGTGGCAGGGGGTACGCATCCAGGAGTGTGAAGCGGTTAATGGTCTGGCTATAGTCGACCACCATCCGTAGTTTTTCCCCATTCTTGACAACCACCACCTGGGCTCTCCAGGGGCTTGAACTGAGTTCGATGATGCCCTCATCCAGCAATCTACGCACCTCACTCCTAATGAATTGCCTGTTTTCGTAACTATATTGCCGACTTTTGGTGGCCACAGGCTTCCAGCCAGGGGTGAGGTTTGCGAAGAGTGCTGGCGGGGCAATCCGGAGTGTGGAAAGGCCGCAGGATTGGCCCCGGGGCACGGGGGCGGGTTGCTCGGGTGCTTCGGGAGTGGGGCGATGGCAGACCGAGAGGGGGGCGTGGGGTCCCCCAAAGTGTAGGGACACCGTTTGGAACTGACACTGGAAGTCTAATCCCAGCAACACTGGGGCGCACAATTGGGGAAGGACGAATAATTTAAAGTGGGTGACCGTCACGGCCTGTACTTCCAGCGTGGCGATGCAATACCCCTTTATCCCAGTCGAGTGCGACCTCGTCGCTAATGAGATCCTCTGGGTAGTGGGGATAATGTCAAGTCCCCAACGGAGAGCCAGATCTGGCTGGATAAAACTGTCAGTTGACCCAGAGTCAAATAAGCAATTGGTGTAGTGTCCATGCACTTTAATCAGTTCCATTGCTCTGGTGAGGGGATGAGAGCATTGCTGGTTTAATGTTATTGAAGCAGTTGACAGGGGAGTTTTGCGCGATGACGTCACGCAACGGGATGACGTAGTCAACGCTCGAGGAGCAGGTTGGAGAACCTCCCGGAAGTGCTGTTGTGGCGGGTGAATGGTAAGTAGTGGGGTTTGTAGTTGCTCGCGATTGGCGGTCGGGCCCTGGCGGTCGTCAGCGATGGACGCTAGGGTGAGCACCTGGTTGGCCGCGGGGGTGGCTGCGGCGGCGGTAGCGTCGGCCCCGGGGGTGTCTGTGGCGGCGGCAGCAGCGGCGGTAGCGTCAAATGTTCCGCACGGGGGCGAGAGGCAGGCCATCACCATGGTTGCGACGGTGGGTTGCCCCTTCCGGGTTCGGCGTCTCCGTGACGTCAGGCGTTGCCGTGCAGGGGAGCCCTCGCTCTCATTGGATGAGAGCTCTGGGGAAGAAGAGTTTGAATGGGAAAGCGGCGATTGGGCTTCACACGAGGCACTGTGTTTGCTGGCGGCCATTTTAGACCTACAGACTGCAGCAAAGTGGCCCTTTTTAAGGCACTTCTGGCACCTGGCTTTTCTTGCTGGGCACTGGGATCTGCTGTGCTTGTCCCTCCCGCAGAAATAACATTTCGGGTTCGCACGGGGCAGTGTAGCAGCAGCCGACAGGCCGTCAGGGGTAGGGTAGAAGGGCACTCTACTCACATCAGAATGAGGGGTCCAGTCCCTAGAGAGCTCGGTGGACTTTAAGGCTGCATCCTCCATTGTGATTGCAATCCGGGCCACGTCCTCTAGTTTTTCTACCCCTTGTTCGAGCAAGCGCAGCCTCACTTCGTTCGATCGGAGCCCGGCCACATAGGCATCCCGGACGAGATCATTTGTGATCTCGGCAGCAGTTTTGTCCACACAGTTACAGTCCTTGCCCAATGCCTTTAATACTTGTAAATATGCCCTGCTGGACTCACCGGGCTGTTGCTTCCTCGACGCAAGCACGAGCCGGGCATGAACTCTGTTCACCGGTTGATCATACAGTCCTTTAAGTACCTTTATGGTCTCATCCTGGATGTTCTCGTAGACTCTCAAGGACACCATAGACAGCAATGCTGTTAGACGCTGGTTATCCTCCTCTACCTGAATGAATCTCAGGAAGTTTTCAAAGTTCAGCAGCCAGAAGTTAAAGGCTTTGAAGGCTGTAACTGACTGTGGGTCGATATCAAGTTTTTCTGGCCGAGTTAAACGCTCCATCCCTTTCAAAAAAAATTCTTTTGCTAATAAAATTGTAGAGCTCGTCGAAAGAACCAAAGACTTGTTGATCCAAACCAAGGCTTTTATTAGCAAAAGACCGGAGCTCTTCACAGGTGGCCGACCAGTCCGGAATGATCCGACCTGGCTAGGGACACAACCCTTTAAGGCCCAAACAATAGGTGTGGCTTAGCTCTCAGCCAATCGCTGTAAGCACAGTCTAGATACAGTAACTATATACACTATGTACATTGGTGATAGATCTGTACTATCACACAAGTGTTGATTGATCTCTTAGCTCCACTAGGCTGTGGAGATCAGTGATCTCAGGCAGTTAAACCGGAAGAACTCAGAATCCTTACAAGTATGAACAGCTCACATTTCTAATCTGACTTCCTTAATATGCCCAACCAAACTTGTAAGGTCTTGTCACTGAATAAATTTACACACAATAACATCCCACAAACAACAGGCCGTCAGAGTTGATCAGAATCAGAATCTATTGTCACGAACAAGTCATGAAATTCGATGGTTTGCAGCAGCGTCACAGGGCAAACATTCAGATTATAACCGTCTTACAACATTACTATTAAAAAAATTTTAAAAATAATAGTGGGATGAAAAGTGAAGCAGTGTCTTTGGTTCATTGCTTATTAAGGAATCTGATGGCAGAGGAGAAGAAGCTGTCCTTGTGCCGTTGAGTGCTCGTCTTTAGGCTCCTGTACATTTTTTCCTGTGTCACCCAATTTAGACCCCATTAACCTACACCCCCGGTACATTTTGAACGGTAGGAGGAAATCAGTCCCCTGGAGAAAACCCATGCAGGCATGGGGAGAACATACCAACTCCTTACAGACAACATGGGGTTGTCTAAAGTTATCCTTGTGCTCAGCTTTAAGTCATCTATCATAATCCCCAATTTCTTTTCAGGAAGGAAACGTTTAGGAAAAAAATTGCTGTCCTGTGTTCTTGTTCAGTTTCTCATTTGATTCACCTTTTTCTCCTGGAATCCATCAACCATGATTCTAGTGGCAGAGGGTGTCGGTCTCAGGTGAGAGATAAGAGGGACCTGAGGGGTAACTATTTCACTCAGAGGGTGGTCTGCACCTGGAACAAAGAGTTCTGTAAGAGGTGTTCAAAAGGAATATAGGCAGAGATATGAATAGGAGGGGTTTGGAGGGATACGGACTAAATGCAAGCAAATGGGGCTAAGCCCAGAATGCCTTCTCAATTGACATGAAGCAGTTGGGCTGAAGGGCTTGTTCTGTGATGTGCAATTGTTATGATTCTCTAACCACAGCTATAAAATTACACATAGCATCCACTGAGATAAAGAATTCCAAAGATGCACAACATTTCACATAAATAAATCTCATCTCAGTATTAAACTCATTAACCTGAGAACATGACTCTCAGAATCTCATGCCTTTCAGCATTCAACATCATCATCTTCTCAGAACCGATCAGAAAACCCCAAGACCTGGGTCTCAGCACCTCACTGTGTAATTGGATCCTGGACCTCAAACAGTGAGAACATCTCCTCCACAATCTCTATCAGTGCCAGAGCACCACCAGGCTACGTTCTTAGCCCCTTGCTTTACTCACTACACACCTATGACATCTCCGTGGATGGTCACCTTGTTGTGGTGGAGAAGCTTGTGTCCTGGTAGGGTCACCCATGGTGGTAAGGTCAGAGGGCAGATCCCTCGCAAGAACAATCCAATCAAGTCCTCAACGGTGGAACAGGCGGACGAAGTTACTTTGAACTCAACTGCTGTCGAGGTGGATTGAAGCTGCAACAAATCCATCAGCTCCATTCGCCATTGGAACTAGTTGGTTGACTTGTGCAGTGTTGTGACAGAGTATATAGAGGTGTATGGGAGATAAATTGGGAAAGATATGTTAGAGCAGGTCACACACAAACACTTTAAAACACAGAATTTTTGCAGGAGCTTTTGCAAGAGACTCGTGATGGGCTGTTATTTGCAAAAGGCAACAAATGTAACAGCTTTGTCTGGAAAACAGAACTTACTGTCTGGAAGGTCTTATGATCTTTGCAGGCAGAGAGCAGAAAAAAAACAGGCTTTGCTCTCGGAGGAGGGAGTGAGAGAGAGAGAGAGAGAGAGAGAGAGAGAGAGGGAGGAGAGACACAGACATGGGTTCCAGAGGGACAAGCTGGCAAGCTTTGGAAGATGGCCTGGTCAAAGGAGAGGACTGGCTGTCCAGTGTTTCTCTTGGAATAGAAGAAACAGAAAGGAACTCTGTGGAGACCTGAAAGAAAGAGGTTATCATCTGGAGAACCCTGAAAGGTGGCAAGTTGTGGATGTCCTGGAACAAGAAAAACTTTCTCTCTGAGAACTAACAAGAACCCTTCTAAATGGTTACCATTTACCCGTTAAGCACTAAAGCCTTGTGAACTTTATTAATGTTAACTTCTATGCACAGTACAAGAATTGCCTGCAACCTGTGAGATTGGACTGTGAACCAAAGAACTTTTCTGAACTTACACACACGTGCGCTTAGCATTAGAAGGTGTATGGGAGATGTATGTCAATAGAGATCAGTTAAAGTTTGTTTCTATTTTCATGTTCAAAGATAATTAAAAGCAACTTTTGTTTAAGTGTTGTGGTGGATATCTATTGCTTCTGGGTTTTGGGGTCCTCTGGACTCATAACAGTATCATGTGAAACATTACACATTGAATAAATACATGCACAGGCGTCTTCGCTCTCTGAGTCCAAGATTGGACTCGTAAGCCACTTGAGAGCCCATAGGAATGAAAACCATCAACCTTGACCTTGAGGGATGGTCACGACGATAATGACACCTATGAATGTGTGGCTCAGTATGACAACAACACAATTTACAAATTCGCTGACGATACTACGGGGTTGTATAAATTGGGGCGATGATACAGGAGGGAGATTGAAAACTTGGCTGAATGGTGCACCAATAAAAACCTTGCATTCAATACCTCTGATCGGAAATCCCTGCAAAAGACAGGGACATAGCCCAGTACATTATAGGCAAGACTCTCCCCACCACTGAGAAAATCTTCATGGATCCCTGCTGTCAGAGCAGCAGCAGCCATCATCAAGGATCCATATGACCTAGGACATGCTCTGTTCTCGCTGCTGCCATCAGGAGAGAGGTAGAGGTCCCACAAGACTCGCACCACCGGGTTCAGGAACAGCTGCTCCCCTTCACAAACAGACTCCACAATAACAAACTTAATCAGGGACTCATTTAAAGACTCTTATTTTGCAAATTATTCATTATGCAATATTTATTTTCTGAACTGTACAGTGTTTATTTGCACTTTGTTTACATTTCTCTCTTTTGCATATGTATCTTTTCTTAAGTATAGTATTTTTGCACAGTAGAAATTCTTCCTGGCGCGGAGGAAAAAGAATCTGATGGTTATATGTGACATCATGACATTAAATCTGGACTTTGGCCTTAATGGGATCAACATCCATACTTTTAACCTGAAGTAAAGTCACAGGCATTGATCGGAATCTTAGCGCAAATGAGGGGCAGCACAATTAGCCTAGCGGTCAGCGTGATGCCATTACAGTGCCAGCGACTGGGGTTAGAATCTCTAAGGGGTTTGTACATTCTCCCATGCAACACCACGGGCACCAGACTTCACTCCAATGAGGACATCTACAAAAGTCTTAAGAAAGCAGCCTCTATCCTCAAAGACCCCCCACCACCAACACCCAGGCCTCTTCACGCTGCTACCCTCGGGAAAATCGCACAGGAGCCTGAAGACGAGCACCCAGCGACACAAGGACGGCTTCTTCCCCGCTGCCATCTGATTCCTGAATGAGACAATGAACCACAGGCACTGCTTCACTTTGACTTTTCATGCACTATTTTTAGTTATTTTTGTGAGGAGATTTACATGAATGTTTGCCTTGTGACGCTGCCACAATACAACGAATTTTGTGACTTCTCCATGACAATAAATTCTGATTCCATGTCAGTGTGGGTTACCTCTGGGTGCTCTGGTTTCCTCCCACCCTTCAATACCTACTGGGGTGGTAATTGGGTGGCATAAGCTCGTGGGCCGGAAGGACCAGTTACCATGCTGTATATCCACAAAAAAAACTTTAGCATCTTATTTCAGTGGGCAGTCAAGAGGCCTTTGGAACCAGGCAAGAGAAATGTCTTTTAATCTTGCCTGATTGACGTCTATCACAACAGCTGAATATTTACAACACTTCTTCAGAAGGTTTAGATTCAGATTTTCTGATTGGAAAAAAGAAATTAAATATCTCGCCTCTACCCCCAAGGGCATTGGTGTCTCAGGCAGGATTCCATCTCCTCCGTGCTGCTGAATTTATGACTGTTCGGGGAGGGGGGGAAAGAGATTTAAATGTAAAACAGCAAAATTTACCATCACCTCCAGCACTGAGTTTTGCAACCTCATGAGCCTTTACACAGCAGTGACATTAAATTATTAGATCAATGCATGAACGATGGTTAAGAAGGACACTTGAAAACAATGCATCTTGCCAAATTTTCCTCTTGATGTCCATACTCAAAGTGGAAACAGTCCATGGAACAGCAGAAAGAGAGTATCAGCACCTCTACTTCCTCAGATGTTTGCTGACGTTGGGTGCGGCATCGGAAACTCTGGCAAGTTTCAACAGAGGTGTGGTGGGAGAGCGTGCTGCCCGACTGCATCACGGTCTCATATAGGGACACTGACACCCTTGAGCGGAAAGTCCTGCAAAAGGTAGTTGGCACAGCCCAAGGCATCACAGGCAAAACCTTCCCCTCTATTGAGTGCACCTGCAAGGAAACGCTGCCGTCCAAGGGCAGCAGCATCCACCATACCACCCAGCACACACTCCGTTCTCACTGGAAAGTGGTTTCCATGCCACATGACTCCAGGGACTCCAGGTTCAGGATCAGTTATTCCCCTCCACCATCAGACTCAGTAACACACTCAATCAGGGACTTTTGCACTTGATTGATTTTTGTTCTCTCTGCATTGTACAGTCAGTTTGTTTACATTTCCTTATTTGTTTACACATGTACATTGAGTTCAGTTTTTTTTGCACTACCAATAAGTGGTAATCCTGCCTCACCCGCAGGAAAAAGAATCTGAGAGTTGAATATGATGGCATGTATGTACTTGGACTAATAAATCTGAACTCCTAATATCTGTGTCTCTCCTCTTTTCCACAGCAATGGAGATTGGGTGCAACAAAAGCAACATATAGGATTATGAAGGGTATGGATAGGATAGATGTAGGAAGGTTTTTTGAGCTGGCCGGGGAAACTAAAACGAGAGGACACAGTCTCAAGATTCGGGAGAGTAGACTTAGGACAGAGATGAGGAAAAATAGTTTTTCCCAGAGAGTAGTGAATGTTTGGAATTCTCTATCCAGGGAAGTGGTTGAGGCTGCTTCATTAGACATATTTAAAATTCGGTTAGATAAATTTTTACATGACAGAGGAATTAGGGGATATGGGGAGAAGGCATTTGGTGGAGTTAGGTCATAAATTAGATCAGCCATGATCTTATTGAATTGCGGAGCAGGCTCGATGGGCCATTTTTGGCCTACTCCTGTTCCTATTTCCTATGTTCCTAAAGTTATTGATTCTTGGGAGCTTAATTGCTTCTCCTCGCTCCTCCACATGACCCCCTTGTTGGAAGTTTAGCTCCATCCAGAGATTCCATTCATATTATCACGTAATATTATATTAAAAATGTAATATGCCCAATACTTCAACGTTTGCCTGCATAAAGGCAAGCAAAGTGTCGTCATTAGCATTGCCCGGCCACCCCAATAATAAGAAAGTGAGTCCCTTCAGAATCACCTTGTGTCCGTGGATTCGCTTCCAGAGCTCTTGTGGCCTCTGCAGCTGCACAGACTCCCGTTCAATCCATTAACAGCCCGAGCTCCAGATCTGGACCACTGATGCTTTCATGTCCTAGACTCTCAGCAGCCTCTCAAATCCCACTTCCGATCCCCGGTTCTCATGAGCCAAAATGGCAGCGTTGCCCTGTTGCTGGTGTGGACCTGCGGGGAGCCAGGAGAGGAGTCACTGGAGTCCTCCACAGGGCCCTGCCACCCAGTCCAAGGGCCCAAGATGCCAGTGCCTATGTTTGGAGCAGCAGAGGACTGGTACAGGGCACTAGAAAATGGGGAAGTCACTTCCTCCTGTTTAAGGAGGAGCAGAGGAGACAACCCTGCAGGATGGCGACCTCAGCGGCGGACCAGTGAGGGGCTCTGCAGCTGATGACCACACAAGTGGTGGGTTAAAGGCGAGGAACCCACAAAGGTGCTAGAGACTGTGGTCAAGGGATTCACACGAGGATGCGGGCTTCTGGAGACTGGCTGAAGAGTCTGCAACCCCACATGGCCTCCGCCAAATATAAGCACCGCCATCTTGGGCCAAGGCCCTTGGACTGGGTGGTAGGGCCCAGCTCCGCCATTTGGTAGCGCCTTTCACCTCTCGTCCAGCAGACCCTAAGGGTTCTTGCAATGATTGCAATGGCAAAATGGCCAAATCTGGCCCAGCCAATCCCCACTTGCCTGGATGAGGGCAGATCTGACGACTCCCAAGAATCTTGCCTCTATGCAAAGGCCTGGTGGGGGTGGGGGGTGGGGGGGGGGTGGAAAGATCCCTGGCCTAGGGTGATCCCCCCACTAGACCTGGAGGGGTGGAAATATTTGGGGAAGCCACTCAAACAAAATGAAGGCTGCAACATTAGTGGGAATGGAATAATAAATCAGCAAACACAACAGATCAAAATGCACAGAGTAAATAGCAATAAAAATGAAAAGGGCATATGACTTTAAGTTGACGGAGAACCAGGAAATGAAAGGGTCTGGAGGGTGGGAGGGGCTCCCAAGAGGCCTCAGGTGCTGTAGGCTTCTTGATCATGTCTGAGGTTTGGATCTGGGGCCCGAGTGGCCGATGGTCTGTTCTGCGGCGGGAGCACAGGGGGCGAATCCACGGACACTCAATGGCTCTGGGAGGTGGTGGGTGGGGGGTGGTGGGAGGACTCTTTTGTTTCTCTCTCTCTCTCTCTCTCTCTCTCTCTCTCTCTCTCTCTCTCTCTCTCTCTCTCTCTCTCTCTCTCTCTATCTGTTATCTGTAAGGGGCACCCGGCAATTCCTGCTGATGGTGAATCCCGGCCTGCCTTAACGTAGCATTTTGTAGTATTACATTCTATTTTATTACATGACAAGAAATGAATCTTGAATCTGCTTCCACGAGACAGACACTATTCATGCAGGGGAGCCACTGCAGGATATTAAAGGTCTATTTAATAACCAGAGCAGTCATTATTGATCTAAAGTGGCTTCAAAATGGAAAGCTTGCTGTTAAATCCTCAGAATCATCATCTATTTTTGCAGCTACAGGTCCAAGCATTAATGAAGGTTAAGAGTTAATAAACAAATAAACCTAATAAATCGATTTATATAAATTTATTCAAAGCACACTTGACTGTGGTTAAATATTAATCTCCAAAGCAATGTGATTTTTGTGTCTGTAATAGAATGAGGTTAATATATGCTGGTCATATATGACAGCCTTCCTGAGAAGACTAAAGTAACGAGCAAGGCTATTAACCACCATCATGTCAACTTCCTACGGAAGATCTATCGAGAGCGTCCTCCTGGCCGGCTGCCCTACAATGGGGTGCAGCTGCTGCAGAGAATTGGTTCAGAGGTCAATCTGCAGGAATATAAGAGTGGCAGAGAGGATCACTGGGGTCTCCTTCCCACCCCCGCTCGTGCGGGGATCATTGTCTGCAGAGGGCTCAGCACGCACCATCTTTCAGCGGCTCTCATCAGGAAAGAGATAGGGGAGAAGCAGAGCCAGCCCCGTTGGAGAATGTACATTGGAGAGATGAGTAGGAGAGATGTGAAGATGAGGCAGGGAGTAAGAGATGGGAATAGGGTGTTTAGGTGAAGGAGCGAGAGGGGGAGAGGGAGAACCTGCATTAGAGAAATGGGTGGGTGGGAGAGAGGTTGGGGGGAAAAGTGGGGAGAGAAAAGACAGAGGTGAGGGAGTGAGCAAGAGACGGGAATGATGGGTGTATGTCGGAGAGAGTGTGACAGAGAGACAGACAGAACGGGTGTATGAGATAAATAGAGCAGAAGATGAACAGCATTACTTAGGCAAGTGAATGGTGGGGCACGTCTGCAATACGTTAAATGTGTTCGGGAACAAAGGGAGCGATGGATCAACAGGATTGAGTTGATAACCCCACTGAAGCTCTTTACTTTCCATTTCCTGCTGCCTTGTGCCATGACTTTGCATTACCGTCACCATCTCAATGCAATGAGAACAGGAAAAAAAGGGTGCAATCAATGCATAAAGATTTGAAAGTTGGGCTCTAAAGAGTTAACGGGTGACTAGATGAGCTCTGGACAGCTGCTGGAGCTGTGCTCATCCAGATGATTTTCATTGCACTCCTGAAGTGATGGAGAAAAGGCTTTTGAGGGTCACGGCAGGAGGTAAGTCACACACTCCAAAGCATCGGACCTGTCATTATTACATTGCTATTTGTGGCACCCTTAATGTCAGTATCCTGGCACCACTGTTTCCCACACTGTTGTCTGTTAAATTACTACATTGGCTGTATAATGCTTTCCAACAAACAGAGTTTGACTCAGATCCAAACCAAGGCACTGAAAAACATTTCAGGACAAGTTGGTCCTATTTCAAGAGGAATATTTGGAATAGCGGCCTTTTAACTATTTTAATCCCACCTTGTTAAGCCCCGTAAAAGATAGTGGCTGCAGCCCAGGACATCACAGGCAAAACCCTCCCCCCGCCCACCATTGAGAACATCTACAGGGAACGCTGCCAGCACACGCTCTGTTCTCATTGCTGCCATCAGGAAAGAGGTCTAGGTGCCACCACTAGGTGCAGGAACAGCTGCCACCCCTCCACCATCTAACAACAAAGTCAATCAAGGACTCGCATTTTATTTTATTTTTCTCTCTCTGTATTGCACAGTCAGTTTGTTTACCTTTATTTATTTATTTAGCTGTGTACATTGAGTGCAGTTTTATTGTACTACAATGTGGTAATTCTGTCTCGCCAGCAGGAAAATTAATCTCAGGGTTGTATGTGATATCATGAGTTCTCTGACAATGAATCTGAAATCTGATCTTGTTTATTCCCTTTCTTGCATTACAATAGAGATTTGTTTGTATTTGTTATTCATTCAACACATGTTCTAAACATATACATAAGAATGAACCACTGCAGGTAAATAGATGCAGGAGAAGGCACTTTGCAGAAGAAATTTTGACCAAGATAATCCCGAAGGAGAGGACCTGGACTCATTTTTACTGTCTATGCTCCTCCGTCTCCCAAAGATATTTGTTCCAGTTCCATAAGATTGTCTGACAAAGTCTTGGAATCCAAGTGGAACCAAGAAAAAACACCAGCCTTAAAGTGCTTCAGAAAACTTTAATGTACGGCAAAGGGACTCTCTCAGCTTTGCCAGCCGTCAAAGGCTTTTCTGGCTACTCACAGATGGGTAGCTAGTTAAGCAATTAAAAAGTTAGAAATTATCATTATTCAAACATAAAAAAATACCATATATACTTGTGTAAGAGTCAAATTTTCTAGACCATTTTTAATGTTAAATTTATGGGGTCGACTATTACATGGCTACTATATTTGTATATTCACACTCTTTGGCTTGGCTTCGCGGACGAAGATTTATGGAGGGGGTAAAAGTCCACGTCAGCTGCAGGCTCGTTTGTGGCTGACAAGTCCGATGCGGGACAGGCAGACACGGTTGCAGCGGTTGCAGGAGAAAATTGGTTGGTTGGGGTTGGGTGTTGGGTTTTTCCTCCTTTGCCTTTTGTCAGTGAGGTAGGCTCTGCGGTCTTCTTCAAAGGAGGTTGCTGCCCGCCGAACTGTGAGGCGCCAAGATGCACGGTTTGAGGCGAGATCAGCCCACTGGCGGTGGTCAATGTGGCAGGCACCAAGAGATTTCTTTAGGCAGTCCTTGTACCTTTTTTTTGGTGCACCTCTGTCACGGTGGCCAGTGGAGAGCTCGCCATATAACACAATCTTGGGAAGGCGATGGTCCTCCATTCTGGAGACGTGACCCATCCAGCGCATGGCTACTATATTTGTATATTCACACTAGAATCCAAAATACTATATCAGTCGCAGAAATCCGAATGTTCTCTAAATGAATAAAGAACAAAAACACAATGAATTAAAGTAATAATACAGAATCTCAACAACAAAACACACATCCTACCACAGGGGAGGTCAAGAAAGCAAGGCGAAAGTCCAGGTTCGGGGCATTGGGAGCTCCAAAGGTCAGGCGGCCGAGGTCAAGGTCAAGGCAAGAGTTCGCATTCGAGGCATCGGGAGCTCTGATGGCTGGGTGGCTGGGGCCAAAGCGAGAGACCGCCTTCGAGGCTTCGGGATCTCCGACGGGTGGGCCAAAGTGAGAGACCGCACTCAAGGCGTCGGGATCTCCGATGGAAAATTCCACATTTTTTGGCCAAAAATAGGGGGTCGGCTTTTATATACACATGGTAATCAACCAAAGAAAGTTAGAAATAACTATTAAGCATTACATAATATTAAATGTAAGTAATTATATTATTTTCTCATTTTTCTATAGTTCGACTTCTATGATGCACAAATGCTGGGGAATCTTATCAAGATCCTGGTCTGTCGTTGGGATCAGCATTGAAATCGTTGGCCAAATTTCCATCAAAAACAAGAGTCCTAAATATTACTGCAACTTATGTTTCACAACGCCGTCAACTCTTTGACAAATGGCTAGTAAAATACAAGAGACTCCAGGCGAATGTGGCTTTGAAAAGTCAGGCCTAGTTGAGTATTTGAGCCAGTCACTCCATTTCTAGAGGGAAATTATGTGCCAGATGATGGGGGACTAAAATCAGAATCCAGAATGTGAAGTAGTCACGAGCTTTTACAAACCTTCTCGAGCTGTTAAGAAATAACACAACATTGATTAAAAACCGAAAGGAAAACAACCAATGTCGGAGATTTAAGATAAAAATCAAGATGCTGGCAACACTCAGTAGGACAGGCAGCATCTATGGAGAGAGAAGAAAACAGAATAATGTTTCCGTTCCGAAGTCCTCGGCCAGGGCAAAGGCAAATTTCCTGCAGTTGATGATTTCTTACTAATAATAACTTTGAACTTTTTAATTGCTTTCCATCTTTGCCAATGTCAGAAATATTCAGTGTTAAAAAGCTTTCCAAAAATACTACTTGCTGAGTGCTTCCGATATATCTTTTCATTTTCTGTTCATGAAATTAAGAACTATCAGTATGATTTTAAATTGTTGCTGAGAAATGTAGAGCACGTTTAAAGTATTTTTAAGGTAGCATGGATAGTGTAGTAGTTAACATAATCCTATTTGATTCGGGTTAGAATCTGGCACTGTCTGGAAGGAATTTTTACATTCCCCCCACCTTTGGGTGCTCAAAAGTCGCACAAGGTTAGTTGGTTAATTGGTCACAGGGGTGTATTTGGATGGCGTGGACCCATGGGCCTGTTACTGAATCAGAATTTATTGTCATAAACAAGTCATGAAATTCATTGTTTTGTGGCAACATTACAGAGCAAACATTCATACATAAGCAGCATAACTCTAAAAAATTTAAATCATCAAGCATGAAAACTCAGGCAGTGTCTTTGGTTCATTGATCATTCAGGAATCTAATGGCGGAGGGGAAGAAGCTGTCCTTGTGCCACTGAGGGCTCATCTTCAGGCTCCTGTACCTTTTTCCCAAGGGTAGCAGAGTGAAGAGGGCATGGCCTGGGTGGTGGGGGGTCTTTGAGGATAGAGGCTGCATTTTTAACACACTGCCTCGTGTCGATGTCCTCGACAGAGTGAAGTCTGGTACCTGTGACGTCGTAGGCCGAGTTAACAACCCCTCTGGAGTTTATTCTTGTCCCGAGAGTTGGTGCCTCCACACCAGGCAGTGATGCAACCAGCCAGAATGCTCTCCAGGGTACATTTGTAGTGTATCTCTAAAATAAATTCACCCACTGCTAAGTTCCAGAACTCCAAATTCAGAGATATTTAGGATGTCACTGGCCACGGGGGTGGTACCAAAGGATTGGAGGGTGGCGCATGTGGTTCCTCTGTTTAAGAAAGGGTCCAAATGCAAACCTGGGAATTATAGGCCTGTAAGTCTGACGTCTGTGGTAGGCAAGTTGATGGAAAGTGTTCTGAGGGATGCTATTTACAAATTTTTGGAGGTACAAGGATTGATAGGGAGTAATCAGCATGGTTTTGTCAGGGGTAGATCATGCTTGACAAACCTGATTGAGTTCTTCGAGGGGGTTACAAAAAAGGTTGATGAAGGGAAAGCTGTGGATGTTGTCTATTTGGACTTTATTAAAGCTTTTGACAAAGTTCCCCACAGGAGGTTAGGAAAAAAGGTGGAGGCATTAGGTATAAATAAGGAGGTAGTGAAATGGATTCAGCAGTGGTTGGATGGAAGGTGTCAGAGAGTAGTGGTAGAAAATTGTTTGTCCAATTGGAGGCCGGTGACTAGTGGAGTTCCTCAGGGATCGGTCCTGGGTCCACTATTATTTGTTATATATATTAACGATCTGGATGTAGGGGTAGAAAATTGGATAAGCAAGTTTGCGGATGACACAAAGATTGGTGGTGTTGTGGACAGTGAGGTAGATTACCGTAGATTAAAAGGTGATTTAGGAAGGCTGGAGGTGTGGGCTGAGAAATGGCTGATGGAATTTAATACAGAGAAATGTGAGGTGCTACATTTTGGAAAGGCAAATTTAAATAGGTCATATACATTGAATGGTAGACAATTGAGGAGTGCAGAGCAACAAAGGGATTTAGGAGTTAGGGTAAATAGTACCCTCAAGGCTGATACTCAGGTAGATGGTGTGGTGAAGAAGGCATTTGGAATGTTGGCCTTCATAAATCGGAGTATTGAATTCAAGAGTAGGGAGGTTATGATGAAATTGAACAAGGCATTGGTGAGGCCAAATTTGGAGTACTGTGTACAGTTTTGGTCACCAAATTATAGGAAAGATATAAACAAAATAGAGAGAGTGCAGAGAAGGTTCACGAGAATGTTGACAGGATTTCAGGGTCTGAGTTACAGGGAAAGGTTGTGCAGACTGGGGCTTTTTTCTCTGGAGCGTAGAAGATTGAGAGGGGACTTGATAGGGGTGTTTAAGATTTAAAAAGGGACAGACAGAGTAAATGTGGATAGGCTTTTTCAATTTAAGAAAGGGGGAGATTCAAACTAGAGGACATGGTTTAAGATTGAAGGGGGAAAATTATAAGGGGAACATGAGGGGAAATTTCTTTACGCAGAGGGTGGTGGGGATGTGGAATGAGCTTCTGGCAGACGTGGTCGAGGCGGGATCATTGGTTACATTTAAGGAAAGACTGGATCGTTACATGGATAGGAGGGGACTAGAGGGGTATGGACCGGGTGCTGGTCAGTGGGACTAGGAGGGTGGGGATTTGCTTCGGCATGGGCTAGTAGGGCCGAACTGGCCTGTTCTGTGCTGTAAGTGGTTATATGGTTATTATATGGTTATAGAGCAGATACACTTGGGGAATAGCAGGTCCAGGTAGTTGTGTGAGTACCAAAGCTCACTCAAGTCAATCTTTGCCAAACATCCCATCTTACCCATAACACTTCCTTGTGTGTTCAGTTCTCTGCACTGGTGTATTCCCATTTACCCAGAAGCAACAATTCGCTACTCATTCAGGGCGTTGAATAAATACATCCAAATTGTAATGCATGAAAGGAAACAAGCAAGTGGTGTCATTAATTTCACCTGCATGGGGTTAAAATAGTTAAATGATAACTGCCTCTCATCCAAAATGAAACCTTGGAATGGAATCTATGTGTCTTCCTATATTATATACTGGTTTTGGTTTCAATTATAAATGCCAACTCCCCTGAGTCAGATCTGGGAACTAGTGCTCGAGTAAAGTGATTAATTTTCACTCTGCTAGATCATTTTTATTATATGCCAGACCCACTATTAACCATGTCCAGGTGATATGTGATCACTTCCAACTCTGTGCAAGGCACTACGCATGCTTCTCCGGTGTGACCTGTGTGGTAATCTGCCGAAATGACTATCAACCAGTGGCACTTGCGTCAACAGTGATGAAGTGTTTTGAAAGGCTGACGTCAAAGCATATCAGCTACTGTCTGAGCGGCAACATGGATACCTTCCAATTTGCCTATGGTATCAACAGGTCGCAGAATCACAAGATCTAGGAGCAGAGGTTGGCCCAATGGCCCATCGTGAACTGATCCAGCCAGCCACTCAGCCCCCCTCCCCAGCTTTCTCCCTGGAACCCTGACTAATCAAATACCTGTCTATCTCTGCCTTAAATGCACCCAACCCACTTGTTTCCACAGCTGCCTGTGGCAACAAGTTCCACAAATTTGTAACCTTCTAAGTTTTTATTCCATATTTCCGTTTTGAACTGACACCCTTTCTTTCTGAACTTATTCCCTCTTATCCGTGAATCCCCCTACCATGGGAAACATCCTTGCCAAATCTACTCTGTCCAGGCCTTGCAGCATTCAGCTCCCGCCCTTCTCATCCGTCTGCACTCCAACGAGTACAGTCCAATAGCCAATAATTGTTCCTCACATACCAACCTTTTCATTCCAGGTATCATTCTAGTAAATCTTCTCTGAACCTTCTCCAGTGCCAGCACGTCCAAAACCATATACAGAACTGCAAGGGAGGATGCCATCTCACTGGCTCTACACCAAATCCTGGAACGCCTGGACAGGATATTCTTTATCCACTACAATTCGGAATTCAACACCATCATCGCCTCCAAATTGAACAGCAAACTCCAAGACCTGGGACTCACTGTGTAAATGGATCCTGAATTTCCTCACCTCCAGACCGTAATTAGTGAGGATTGATAAGAACATCTCCATCAATACGGTAGCACCACAGGGCACGATTTTAAAATAAACCACTGCTCCTTTAACAGGCCATTTGAAGTCTGCACAGAGCCAATGGCAGTCGGACTGGGTGGCTGGACCACGCCGAGAAGCGTTGCGCCTCAGCTCCCCACTCTCCCCGAGTCCGTACCAGCAGCAGCTCTGCCATTATTTCAAAGTCTAGATGTTGTGAAGAAGGTGGGGGACCTTCTTTAGTCATTCAATTCAACTTTGTTGGTCTGTGCAATGAACACCTGTTGACAGATCCCAACAAAACACCCATCAGCCACCACACAGCTAAGGGTGGAGCCAGATCCCCAGGAGAACAAAAAGTCGAGCAATAAAATCCTTGCCCCTCGGTAAGTCAGAGGTTTGAAGAGAGAGCTCTAAGCATGTGGTCAGAATTGCCACACTTGCCCCCTCACTACAATTTTGGGGCCCCATACAGGCCTTTCAAGTGAAGCAGCACTTGATCGACTGCGCTCCCGCTGCGGCCTTCTCTACGTTAGAGAGACTGGGAGATCACTTCGCTGAGCACCTTCCCTCTGTCCACATCAGTGACAAGGACCTCTCAGTGCTCAAACCATTTCAGTTCTGCATCCCACTCCCATACTCACGTGCCTGTCCATGTCCCACCCAGAGCACCCGTAAATTGGAGGAACGCTTGATTTTCCCATCTGGATATTCTCCAACCAGATGGCATTAACATCAACTTCTTCGGTTTCCGGTGACCTACTCTCCCTCCCTCCCCTTTCCCCTTCTCTCCTTTCCCTCCAGCTCTCCACCCCCTCCCCTCTCTAGTCACAGAACCATCCCTCCTCCCCCTGCTCGCTGCTATGCCCTCCCTCCCTTATCCACTTATTACCTCCTGCCTTTGGGACTGTGCTCCCCTCCCCCTCCCCCACACCATTTTGTTCGGGCGCCTGCCGACATTTTTCCACATCTCTCAAGCCCAAAACTTTGGTTCTCTATCTTTGTCTTCGCTGCATAAAGTGCATGACTTTACCTGCTGATTTCCTCCAGCACTGGATTTTCACTCTAAATATGTGGTCCACAGTATTTAAACAGTCAAGAGCTATCTTCCTCATGCATTCAGAGAATGTTTACAACATCAGAGCAGAATCTCATTAGAGCAGGCTATGATGCAGATGTCAATGGGAATCGAATGTGATGCTGAAGACAAATTACTCTTCAACAAGGTTCATTTGCAGGATAATTATTACGCCTGCCCAGTAACAATGGGTTCAGCACATTTCCTTGTGCCAGGGGTAAAAAAACATCCAGTGTGAGATATTAGCATCGGGCAGGCCAGCAGCAGTGTTTAAAAGCATCAATTATCAGCTCATCCGCCCTGGCCTGGTGTAACTCCAGGTGACTAATGTGTTTGCAACAGCTGCATCTGTAAAGGGCTGAGACAAAAGGAGGCCCCTCTCAATTTTGTTCAAAGAGATGTGAGGTAACTTCATTACTCACAGAAGGGCATGCTAACCAGGCAGGCAGGAGCAGTCGAGAGCAGTAGGGTGTGATGTTGATGGAAGGAGTACAGTAAAACCTCGTTAGAATGTGGTAGTTGGGGGGTCCAAGATTTCATACCGCATTACAGCCAAGTCGCGGAACAGATAAATATAGGTCATGATTCAGGAAGCAGGAAAACAGAAAACTGTGATTCAAACCCTATAATAAGACCTTTAAACTCCACATATTAACATACACACCTTGTAAATGAGTCATGAGAATCCATTTTTGAGTTTGTGGCTGTTATACTGGCATCCTAAAATCAATGTTTGAGGTCCACAGACAGCCGCGCTGTAAGCAATTCCACGGATTAACGAATCACGTTCTAACGAGGTTTCGCTGTATTAGGGATAAAGAAGATGATCTTAGAGCATGAATCAGTGGGTGGAATTACGATGTGGTGGCCATTACAGAGACTTGGCCGACTGAAAGATAGGGTTGGCTGATGCAGATACCGGGGTTTAGATGCTTTAAAAGAAATAGTATAGGAGGTAAGAGAGGGGGGGGGGGGGTGTATTACTGGTCAGTGATGGAAATCATTTATGTTTTTTAGATGCCACTGCATTCCAGGAAATTATTGCCATTTTCCCAGAACGCATGCTGTGTAAAAAGCTCGGAACAGGATTGAGGGGGCCATTCCCGTTCCGATATTTTACCCTAGTCAATTTTCTGGAACACCTGCCGTCTAAAGTGAGCTGCAGGTGGTCTGTGAACAACAGGCGAACGAGCAGGACGTCCGGCCTCCTTAAATATCGCCCTTCAGGTAATATGCCTAAACTCGCGGTGCGATACGATATTTAGTCGTTCCTGTGTGAACGGCCACTCCCAAAAGGTAGGGAGATACTTCAGAATGGAAAAATCATGCAGGTTCTATGTAGAAAAACATAATTGTGGAAAGGGAGAGGGAATGTCTACTGAGTTGATGGGGGTGGACTCTTACTTGTGCACTTTATTGACTTTTTTAAATTCTCTCGGTATTGCACAGTTTGTTTACATTCGTTATCAGATTGCAGTTCTTCATTTCTTTACATGTTTACTCTGTATGCTTTTCAGAAGAAGGGCTCAGGTTCGAAACTTCAGCAAATATATCTTTGCCTCTTATAGATGTTGAAAAGACTGGCTGAGTTCCTCCAGCATTTTGGTGTGTTTACTACAATCACAGTGTCTGCAGTCTGTAGTGTTTCACTTTACTTGCTTACACTGTGTACAGTTTTTTTTTGCAGTACCAAAAAGTGGTAATTCTGCCTCACCCACAGAAATAAGAATCTCAGGGTTGTATGTGATGTCATGCATGTACTCTGACAATAAATCTGAATCTGAAACAGGGAGAAATCACTGTACTGGGAATAATCAAATAGGCCTTGGGACACTGAGGATCAGATAAGCAGGCGGATTTTGGAATGGTGCAGGAATTACGGGGCTGTTGTTATGGGTGACTTCAACTTCCCCAATATCGACTGGCACCTACTGTCTGCAAGAGGGATAGATGGGGCTGAATTCGTCAGGCATGTCCAAGAAGGATTCCTGCCACAGTATGTGGACCAGTTGAAGAGAGGGGAGGCCATACTGGATCTAATACTGGGTAATAAACCTGGTCAGGTGATAGACCTCTCGGTGAGGGAGCATTTCGGTGACAGTGGCCACAACTCCCTGTGCTTTTGGACAAGGCTAAAAATCAAACAAAATGTAATTGGGGGAGGGTTAATTATGATGGAATGAGGCAGGAGCAAGGGAGGGTCAATTGGAAACGGGAGAAAGCAGAGAAGTAATGTGGAGGATGTTTAGGGACCACTTGCACTGGGTTCTGGATAGGTTTGTCCCACTGAGGCAGGGAAAAGATGGCAGAAAAACAGAACCATGGTTGAAAAAACAGGTGAGGCAGCTAGTTAATAGTAAGAAAGAAGCACACATTCGATTTAGGATTCAAAAAAACAAGAAGGGTTCATGAGGATTATATGTTGGCCAGGAAGGGCTTAGGAAAGCTCGAAGGGGGCAGGAAAAGGCCTTGGCAGGCAGAACCCCAAGGCGTTCTATTCATACGAGAAGAGCAGAAGGATGACAAGAGTGAAAGTGGGGTTCCTTAAGGATAAAGGAGGCAATGTGCCTTGAGGTAGAGAAGGTTGGGAAGTCTTAAGAGAACACTTTGCTTCAGTATTCACCAGAGAAAAGGACCTTGGTCAAGGTGAGGTCAAAGGTCATGTTACGATTAGGAAAGAGGAAGTGCTGGATCTTATTGAAGATTCTCAACCTTAAGCAACCCCTTACTAATCATAGAGCATCAATGGCATAGGGATCACTTAAAGTGGGATGTGAGTGGAAATAAAAAGGTGGAGAACCTCGAGGAAGAAGTGGAAGGATGGGTCAGTAAGTTTGCAGATGATTCGAAGATTGGAGTTGCAGATAGAGGGTTGTCATTAGATACAATAGGATATAGACATAATGTTGGCTGGAAAAGTGGCAGATGGAGCTCAATCCGGATAAGTAAGGTGATGGATTTGGAAGGTCAAACTTGAAGGTAGAGAACTGTAAAATCCCCAAAATCTGAACTCAATCAACTGGAAACACAAACAGCCAGCAAAAAAAATTCAAGGAAATAAATAAAGAAATAAATTTCAAATAAATATGACTGGGTGGATGGATCCCATGGGGGAGCGCGGAGACTTCGTTGGACACCCGCAGGTTTGCCCCGCTGAACTAGCAATGCCCCTTAATGTGCGCACATTCTTTTCTCTGTTGCCCCTTGGGTGGAGGTGAGTCGGGTTATCTGTGCGAGGATAGTGCGCCAAGGGCTTGACCGGAACACTTGCATGGAGGTGAGCTGAGTTGTCTGTGAGAGGATAGTGGGCCAAGGGCCTGACTGGAACATTTGTGTGGAGTTGAGTTGGGTTGCGCTGAGGGCCTGACCGGGACAGTTGTGTGGAAGTGAGTTGGTTATCTCTGCGGGAAAGGTGCTCTGTGACCTGACCAGGACAGCAGGATGAAGAGCTGACTGATGCCACCGCCGCTGGGGTGACTCTCCCAAAGGTCTTTCTATCCCTCCCTGGTAAAAGTCTTTATCCATATTAAGTGTATTAGTAAGCTTTTATCTGAAATAAAGTTTCCCCTACTATCCGAAAGTAGAGCGTTCCTATGAAACCTTTCATAAGCTGAAATGGCTTAACGTGAAGAACCAATTACCATTAATTTATATGGGAAAATGTTTTGAACATTCCCAGACCCAAAGAATAACCCACCAAATCACACCAAATAACACTCCATCGTTCAGTGCTTTCTATTTCAGCTTATTAAAAAGGTATTTTCTCGAGTCAGAATGCCAACAGTTTCAACCTTGGTGGCGTCAGCCCAATTGCGCTGGGCAGGACATGTCGTCAGAAGGCCTGACGGAAGACTGCCCAAGGACATCTTGTATGGCCAACTGTCCAGTGGTACCTGAAAACGAGGAGGCCAGCGACTACGGAACAGGGATATTCTGCACAGGAGCTTCAAGAAAGCTGACATTGCCCCCATCAACATGGGAGGATCTGGGTCGAGATCGCTGGCAGTGGAGGGACACCATCAGAAGAGGAGTGGACATTGCTGAGAACAAGCTCAAAGAGGCAACAGAGGAAGTGCCACAACGGAGCTTCTGCCCCTGCTGCCCCTCCAGGCCTCACCTGCTATGTACGTGGCAAGCAGGGCCTGTCAAGGATCGGCCTGTACAGCCGGAACGCACATATCAAACCCCACAAACTGACTGAAAGGAACCATCATCATTCTACGGGATGGATAGCTAGAAGATTAAAAAGACTGACTGATTTCTCCTTAAGTATAAGATAACAGAACACTGCGCTTTGTACACCCATCAATCCACTCAAGCAATAGACTTTTGATTTTATCCACATCTGGAGGCCGACTAAAAGCAACCACTTTGCTACGAGAAGAACCAATCCAGCAGTAACTTCGGCAGCTTTCAAGATTCTTTCTCTCTGTGCGTAAATAGGTAAATGGTGGACCCAGGTAAGTTCAATGCACACACAATGTCTCAATTTCATTCACGATCAAAAGGCTTAATTACATCCAGTTTTACGTTAAGCGTAACACCCTTACAGCTCTCTTAGGCTTTTCTGATACCTTAGGACACATCTTGCTAACGGATGCACAAAATAAATCGAAATAAGGCACAGATGCTCACATTGTTCAAAGCTATGGAGGCTTGATGCTGAGTGTAGACCTCAGGGAAGGAGTTTGGCGGTTCACCTCTCACTGCTTGGGTTACATGCATCCTCTATAACGGCTCGCCGCAAAATGGTTCTGATACCCAGTACCCCTTCACCCAGTCTCCAGTTTGAGTTCTTTGACCGCATGTTGCCAGCAACCCTTAGCTTGCATAGGTTTCTTGTCTCAAGTCGCTAATGACCTGTGAGGTTTTCAGCTGCTAAACCCCTCACTGATCCTCTGCCGTGGTCACCGTCCTATAGGATTGTTTCCTCTACTTCTCAAACGGTGGGGTTGGGGAGGAGTGTGGTCTTGCCGTTTTCCGGTGCCCGCATCAGTCCTCTGCTTCCCTGATGTCTGTAACCCCCCTCGAGGCCTCTGTCGAACCCAGGCGACGCCACCTTGAGCTCAGACCCCATGGTTGCAGAATTTTAAACCATCAGCAACTTTAACAAGCCATCGGTAGTAGGACTGAGTAAAATAAAAATAACTCGGCAATTCACAATATTAATGGGACTATATTTACATGCTCTCCTTGCTGCTTTTGAAAGAGAAGATCAAATGGTTCAAAATGTTATTCCTATGAAATAACCTATCAGAAGGATGGAATGATAGATGAGAACAACACTAACCTCTCCAAGCACAAACCATCAGGCCCTTTAGGGCATCTCTGAAGGTTTCATTACACAGCCAGCGAATTACTTCTGAAGTATAATCACTGCTTCCTGGCCTTTGTGTTCCCTGGGCTTTCACAGCCCTGGACATCACAGGCAAAACCCTACCCACCATCGTAAACATTTACAGCAGTGGTTCTCAATCTTTTCTTTCCACTCACATACCACCTAAGTGCTCTGTGGTTAGTAAGGGATTACTTAAGGTGGTTCTGGGAGAATATTCTCGGCGACACTAGGTATTATTCTATTTAGGAGAATCCTAGCGAAGATTTTGCCTGTAATGGAGAGCAGCGTGATTCCCCTGTAGTTTGAACAGTCTGATTTCTCGCCTTTGTTTTTGTACAGGGTGATGATGGTGGCATCACGAAATTTCCTGAGGCAGTTTTCCTTGGTCCCAACAAAGCTTGAAAAACTCATGCAGTTTGACATGCAGAGTTTTGCCACCAACCTTCCAGACCTCTGGGGGGATTCCATCCATACCTGCTGCTTTGCCACTTTTCAGTTGTTCGATTGCCTTATATGTCTCATCCTGGGTGAGGACCTCATCCAGCTCTAGCCTTAGGGGCTGTTGAGGGAGCTGGAGCAGGGCGGAATCTTGGACTGAGCGGTTGGCACTGAAAAGAGATTGGAAGTGTTCTGACCATCGGTTGAGGATGGAGATCTTGTCGCTGAGGAGGACTTTGCCGTCTGAGCTGCGCAGCGGGCTTTGGACTTGGGGTGAGGGGCCGTACACAGCCTTTAGAGCCTCGTAGAAACCCCTGAAGTCGCCAATGTCCGCGCTGAACAGAGGAACTACTGACATGGTCTTTGCCCTCAGACAGCTCCAAGAAAAGTGCAGAGAACAAAACAAAGGACTCTACATCACCTTTGTTGACCTCACCAAAGCCTTCGACACCGTGAACAGGAAAGGGCTTTGGCAAATACTAGAGCGCATCGGATGTCCCCCAAAGTTCCTCAACATGGTTATCCAACTGCACGAAAACCAACAAGGTCGGGTCAGATACAGCAATGAGCTCTCTGAACCCTTCTCCATTAACAATGGCGTGAAGCAAGGCTGTGTTCTCGCACCAACCCTCTTTTCAATCTTCTTCAGCATGATGCTGAACCAAGCCATGAAAGACCTCAACAATGAAGACGCTGTTTACATCCGGTACTGCACGGATGGCAGTCTCTTCAATCTGAGGCGCCTGCAAGCTCACACCAAGACACAAGAGAAACTTGTCCGTGAACTACTCTTTGCAGACGATGCCGCTTTAGTTGCCCATTCAGAGCCAGCTCTTCAGCGCTTGACGTCCTGTTTTGCGGAAACTGCCAAAATGTTTGGCCTGGAAGTCAGCCTGAAGAAAACTGAGGTCCTCCATCAGCCACCTCCCCACCATGACTACCAGCCCCCCCCACATCTCCATCAGGCATACAAAACTCAAAACGGTCAACCAGTTTACCTATCTCGGCTGCACCATTTCATCAGATGCAAGGATCGACAACGAGATAGACAACAGACTCGCCAAGGCAAATAGCGCCTTTGGAAGACTACACAAAAGAGTCTGGAAAAACAACCAACTGAAAAACCTCACAAAGATAAGCGTATACAGAGCCGTTGTCATACCCACACTCCTGTTCGGCTCCAAATCATGGGTCCTCTACCGGCATCACCTACGGCTCCTAGAACGCTTCCACCAGCGTTGTCTCCGCTCCATCCTCAACATTCATTGGAGCGCTTTCATCCCTAACGTCGAAGTACTTGAGATGGCAGAGGTCGACAGCATCGAGTCCACGCTGCTGAAGATCCAGCTGCGCTGGGTGGGTCACGTCTCCAGAATGGAGGACCATCGCCTTCCCAAGATCGTGTTATATGGCGAGCTCTCCACTGGCCACCGTGACAGAGGTGCACCAAAGAAAAGGTACAAGGACTGCTTAAAGAAATCTCTTGGTGCCTGCCACATTGACCATCGCCAGTGGGCTGATCTCGCCTCCAACCGTGCATCTTGGCGCCTCACAGTTTGGCGGGCAGCAACCTCCTTTGAAGAAGACCGCAGAGCCCACCTCACTGACAAAAGGCAAAGGAGGAAAAACCCAACACCCAACCCCAACCAACCAATTTTCTCCTGCAACCGCTGCAACCGTGTCTGCCTGTCCCGCATTGGACTTGTCAGCCACAAACGAGCCTGCAGCTGACGTGGACATTTACCCCCTCCATAAATCTTCGTCCGCGAAGCCAAGCCAAAGAAGAAGACTTAAGGAGGTATGTGAGTGGAAAGAAAAAGGTTGAGAACCACTCAGTTACAGTTGGAGAGGAGCAGCAGGGATCATCAAGGATCCACACCACCCAACACCACTCAACTCTTTCTCTCTCTTTCTCAGTTCTCGCTACTGCCATCAGGAAAGAGGTCTAGGTGCCACAAGACTCGCACCACCAGGTTCAGCAACAGCGGCTACTCCTCCACCATCAGACCCTTCAACAACAAACTCAATCAGGGCCTCGTTTAAGGACACTTACTTTTGCACTTTATTGATTTTTTTTAATTTCTGTATTCCACAATCAGTTGTTTACATTTCCTTACTGTACATTGAGTACAATTTTTTTTTGTGTTACCAATAAGTGGTAATTCTGTCTGGCCTGCAGGAAAACGAATCTCAGGGTTGTATGTGATGTCATGTATGTACTCTGACAAAAAATCTGAAAGATCCCAAAATCACAATAAATTGAAATGATGCACATCTCAACTCAACCTCTCACCTATAACCAGGTGGTAGCAGTTAGCGCGACGCTTTTACAGCGCCAGCAATCGGGACTGGGGTTCAAATCCCGCACTGCCTGCAAGGAATTTGTACGTTCTCCCCATGTCTGCGTAGGTTTTCTCTCGGTTTCCTCCCACCATTCGGAATGCACCAGATGTGTAAATTGGGCAGCATGGACTCGTGGGCTGAAATGGCCTGTTACCATGTGGTATGACTAAATTTAAAATTTTGAAAAATATTTTTTAAAATTAAAATTTAAATCATTAGTTCGATAACCTTCAAATAACAGATTTATCAGTTTTTATTTTTATATTTCCCTTTACTGCTCCGCTCGATGTAGATAAACAGTCACAAGGTCAACATTGTCTATCCATCCCAACTGCCCCTTCCCTGCCCCCTTTTTATTTCCCAGACCCCCTCCCTCACATGCTCATCAATACTTCCTCAGAAGACTGCAGCAGGCAAGGCTACCGGTCACCATCATGTCAACTTTCTACAGGAGCTCTATCAAGGGCAGTACGGTTGCTGCAGAGAAATGGATTGGAGGTCAATCCACAGGACCATAAGAGTGGTAGAGAGGATCCCTGGATTCTCCCTCCCTCCTATCCGCGCGACCTACCGGGGTCATTGGCTGAAGAGGGCACGCAAAATCGTTGAGGTCCCCTGCCACCCCGCACACAGCATCTTTCAGGTGCTCCCATTGGAAAAGAGATACAGGAGGATCAGAGCCAACACCACCAGGCTGAGGAACAGCTTCTCCCCGCCAGCAGTGAGAATGCTGAACGACTAATCAACTATTCATACACATCCTCCTTTACTCTACTATTTGTTAAATAATACTTATTTATTTGTAAATACAGGTATATATATTTGACCTCCATATGTATCATTTTTCTGTATATGTGTTACATGTTGTTTTTGCACTGAGGACCGGAGACAGTGTTTCGTTGGGTGGTAATTATGCGACCAGATGACAATAAACTTGACTTGATTTGATCCCCCCCCCCCTTGATGCTTTCATCACCTACCAACGTCAACAGGCAATTCTCAGCAGCCAAACCCCCTCATTGGAAATGCGGAGCACCAGCACGACCTTGAAACTCCACAATGACAGCACCCTAGGCGGGTCAGAAAGGATGAAGGAAAGAAAGAGAGAGGGAGTCAACTTGAACAGGTTAAGCAGGGCAAGTTTTCTCCACACCAATGGGTCTTTTGTAATTACGCAAACATAAAAATGCTTTATATATGTAATTGAATTACTTTAATTTACATTCCATTAGTGTTTGGCTGGAATGAATCCTGATCAATCAGTTAAAGTTCCAAAATATACATAGACCCAGCATGTCAGTTTTTTTGTTTATTGGAGGAGGAAGTTCAAAACCCTCCCTCTCTCTATCCCTTCTCCTTCACTCGCTCTCTCTCTCTCTCTCTCTCTCTCTCTCTCTCTCTCTCTCCCTTCCTCCCTCTTTCACCACTCCTTCTCACTCTCTCCTTCCTCTCTCTCCTCTTCCTTCACTCCCTCACCTTCTGCCCCTCTCTCTCTCTGCCTCCCTCCCTCCCTCTCACTCTCCTCTATTCCCCTTTCCTTCCTCTCTACCTCTCCCTCCCTTCTTCTCTCACTCACATTCATTCCTCTCTACTATTCCCTCACCCCCCCCCCACTCCTTCACCCTCTCTGGCTCATCTGCTCTCTCTCTCTCTCTCTCCCTCTCTCTACCTTTCCCTCCACCCTCCTTGGGTCATCTGCTCTCTCTCCCTCCCCCCCTATCTCTCTCTCTCCCCCCACTCTCTCTCTCTCTCTCTCTCTCTCTCTCTCTCTCTCTCTCTCTCTCTCTCTCTCTCTCTCTCCTTCAACCTCTCTGGCTCACCTGCTCTTCTCTCTCTCTCTGGCCCCCATCAATCACCCGCCTCCCACCCTTATCCCTCACCATCCCCATCTGGGCATCATCCTTCACCAATTCCCCGACTGGCCCTTGTCCCACCCTCTCATCTTTTGAGTGGCCACCCCCTTCCCTCCGCCTGCACACTGTCCTCGAAGAAGAGTTGGACCCAAAACATCAGCAAATCCTTCCTCCCCTTACAGATCAACACCCACCCCCCCACCCCTCACCCCCCCCCCCCCACCCCACCATCTGAGTTCCTCTGATAGATCTTTATTTTTGCTCCCTATTCCAGCACCCACAATCTCTCGGGTCTCCAGTGCCTCATTTTTTCTGTGCTGTGCTGTCAGTGAGAGGGCAAGGGGGAGTTCTGACTGGGGTCAGGCTGAAGACTGTGAAATCTCTTTCACTGTGGATGTACTTATTTCATTTTCTTCAGCCAAGTTACAACTCAATTACTGCTGTCCTTTCTCTTTTCGTTGTTGGGGAAGACAAAAGATACCATGGGTATGAAGCAGATCTTGCTGAAAGCACTCCTGTCCATTGGTATTAAGAATACCATGGTTCCACAGCTGGAGTGTTAAATAGTTCTCTTTGCATGTTTGCCAGCAAATCACCTGGGATTGTCGGTGAAAATCGCTTTTTATTTTGCATGCACACTTCACTCCTTTTGCTCCCTCAGTAAAAGGCCACGTTGTGCTGCAAAGAATGGATATTAATTAGACTGAAAATGGGCAGAGGAGACTTCACAAGGCAGTTACCAAGAGTTGAGGAACTGAATTACAGGAACAGATTAAACAGGTTCAGAATTAGGTTCCTTGTCATGAGTGTGTGTCAGGAATTGGGCATTGCAGGTGCAAAAATTGCTGTGAATTTCATTTAAAACACCATTTTTTAAAAAACAAATAATTAGTGCAAAAGAAGAGGAAAAAAAAGTGAGGTGGCATCTGCCCGTTCAGAGATGTGACAGCGGAGGGAAGAAGCTGTTGTTGTCACGCTGGGTGTTCATTCCCTACAGCATAGAAGAAGGAGGGGAGATTTGATAGAGGTATAGTAAATTATGATAGGTATAGATGGTTAGGTGAGATAAAAGCTAGAGGATGTGCATTAAGGGGAAAAGTTTAAAGGGAACATTAGGGGGAACTTCCACGCAGAGGGGTGGAGCAAGCTGTCGGCTGCATTGTTAAATGCAGGCTCAATTTCGACATTTAAGAAAAATTTGGACAGGTACATGGATGGGAGGGGTATGGAGGGCTATGGGCCAGGTGCAGGTCAGTGGGACTAGGCATAAAAATAGTTCAGTACAAACCAGAAGGGTCTATAGGCACTTTCAAGCTGCCTTGTAAAGCGGGGTTAACCGGGCAAATCGCCCGGTTAGTGCCCCACTCACGCGGCAGCTTGCAAGGGTCTGACCCAGTCAGCGGGCTCCAAAATCAACCGGGTCCCTGCCCTACCTCGGAGTTTAAAAGCGGTGGTTCTGTGGTTCTATGAATAAATTACTAGATTAGATAAATTACTTCTTTATTGTTATACAAATGTACAAAAATTGTAATATGCATTCAATTCCATTCTGCCTGCCACAAAGCCTGTCACCATGGACATTTCTGGGCACCCCAAATAATAAGAGGAAGTGAAAGAAAAGAGAGTCCCCCCTCAGAGTCGTTGAGGGTCCCCCAGCGCTCCCGCAGCCTCTGCCTCCTCCCAGACCCTGCTCAAACCATCGGCAGTCCAAACTCCAGATCCAAAACACTGATCAGGAGGTTTTCAAAACCCAAGGCTCTTCAGAAGCTCTCAGCGCCCTCTCAAATGCCAATTCTGATACCTGGTTCCCATGAGCCAGTCTCCAGCGGCTCCGCAGCGGCCTGTGTGGGTCCCTCAGCCACTGAGCCCCTCCCTGGTACACTGACATTGTCACCTTCCTTCAGGGCCATCTCCCAGATTTCTCCATCTCAACGGGGGCTGTTGACCTGTTTCTAGTGCCTAGCGCCAGTCAGTTGATCCACCGTAGTCTGCAACTCATGGTACACTGTCCAAAAAAAGGCACTGCCAGCATGGGCATCAACCTCCATAGTCGCAGGATGTTAAAAAAACCACTTGGCTTTGCCAGCCTGCTGCTTAAAGCCTCTACAGCATCACGACCGGGCAGTAGGACGCTGCTGAGCAGCGCCCTGTCTCCGCTCTCTTGGGTCCACACCAGTGGCAGTGCTGCAATTACAACAGCTCCATCTGTTATGCCATTATTGGAGGGGGGAGGAGTTAAAAAAAATTAATACTTGGCAATGACTTGATGGTCAGGGGATAGTATTCCTGCTCTTAAACTGGAAGATGGTGACCTTGACCTTCAACCCTAACACCTCTGCTGGTGTGCCACTGTGACTTTGAACACCATCTACCTTCTCGTGGGGTGGGGGGGGGGGGGGGGAACACAAGAGATTATTCAGAAGCCTGCTTGTTTTGTGCTCACACCTTGACAAAGAGCTCAGGCCCGAAACGTTGGTTACCTCTTACTTCCTATAGATGTTGCGTGACAGGCTGAAACCTCTCCAGCACTGTGGTGCTTTGCACTGCCATCGCAGCGTCTGTAGCCTTTACTGACAAAGGGCCTAAGATGTCAGATTCTTTCCTGTTTAAACCACAAGAGATTCCCTGGATTATCGTCAAAATCACAGATGTCGCCTGATCCTTCCTTGTGTGCGCCTAGATTATTTAATCTCTTCTCTCTTACTGCAAGGGGCGCTGGGCAACACTAATGGTGACTCGTTGTCTGTCTTACGCCAGGCAGAAGGCAGTTTTGTGTAATATTACATGTTCCAACTTGAATCTTGAATTTGAAATGCAAGTTATATAATTTCTTGCCTTCCTATCCTCGACATCTACACGAGGTGGTGTCTTTAAAAAAAAGCAGCCTCTATCCTCAAAGACCCCCATCACCCTCTTCACTCTGCTACCGTCGGAGAAAAGGCGCAGGAGCCTGAAGACGAGCACAAGGACAAATTCTTCCCCGCTGCCATCAGATTCCTGAATGACCAGTAAACCAAAGACACTGCCTCACTTGTCGTGCTGTATTATTTCTAATTTTTTAAGTAATGTGGTAAGATGGTTATAATATGAATGTTTGCACCGTGATGCTGCCACAAAACACCAAATTTTATGACATTCCTGGCAATAAATCCCCGATTCTGATTCACTTCTCCATTTCTAGTGTGATTGATATATTGACAGAGGGTCCATCCACATCACAACTTGCTTTTATTGATATAAGTGCAATTCTTCATTTGAGCTTCCCTACGAAGATCGAACGCCTGCTGTTGGGTTGTTATGGCAACGTTGCTAATAAGAATTCACTTTGGCTCTCTTGAGCTTTAATAAATACTTTTCAATGGCTTGTAGACCCCTTTAACATGGTGATTCCTTGAGGAACAGAGAGGTTTAATGCAGGGGATGATTTGAAGGGAAATGATCTATTCAAAACAAAATACATTAGTCAGGAGCTTGCCTTCACTGGGAGTGCCAGTGGAGACTCGTTAAGTGCCAGTCTTTGCAAGGCGGTTGTAAAATTTCATTCTGCCATCAGCTGCAGAAATATGACTGCAGTGTGTTTATTCTTCAGGCGCTACAAGGTGGACATGCTGTGAAACCGATTACAGAGCCCCCCCCCATTAGCAGTTGCATGCTAAGCAAGGCTCATGCAGTGTGCAGAGGGCCCTGGGAGAGGAAGCAGCGGGGAGGCCGATTTGCCGACGATACCACGGTAGTGGGCTGTATAAAGGATGAGAATGGGTCACCATACAGGATGGAGATTGAAAATTTGGCTGAATGGTGCACCAACAGCATCCTTGCTCTCAATGTGACCAAAACGAAGGAGCTGATTATTGACTTCAGGAAAGGAAAACCAGAAGTTGTACAATTCAGTGATTATTGAGGGGATCAGAGGTGGAGAGGGTGAGCACATTTACGTTCTTGGGAGTTGCTATCGTGGAGGATCTTTCCTGGTTCCAACACACCAATGGCATCATGAAGAAACCATGTCAGCGCCTCTACTTCCTCAGGAGTTGGCGGAGGTTTGGTATGACATCAGAAATCCAGGCAAATTTCTACAGATGTGTGGTGGAGAGTGTGCTGACCATCTGGTATGGAAACAGCAAGACCCCTGAGCGTAAAGCTCTCCAAAAGATAGCGAGCACGGCTCAGGACATCACAGGCAAAGCCCTCCCCACTATTGAGTACATCTACAGGGAACATTGCCATCAGAGGGCAGCAGCAATCATCAAAGACCCCCACCACCCAGCACACGCTCTGTTCTCGCTGCTGCCATTAGGAAGGAGGTCTAGGGGCCACTAGACCCGCACCCACCAGGTTCAGGAACAGCTGCTACCCCTCCACCATCAGACCCCTCAACGACAAACTCAATCAGGATCTCATTTAAGGACTCTTACCTGTGCACATTTTTGATTTTCTTTTGTTTACATTCGTTATCTGTTTACAGTTCTTTTGACTGTTTACATGGTCACGCTGTGTAGTTTATTTTTTGCACTACCAATTAGTGGTAGTTCTGCTGCACCCGCAAGAAAAAAGAACCTCAGGGTTGTACGTGATGCCATCCATGTTCTCTGACAATAAATATCTGAAATCGGAAATCTGGCATGCAATGTACTCATGAACAGCATGGCTGCAGCACTGGGGAAGACACGTTGAGCAGCCCGCGTGGGCTTTGACTGCAAATGCAGGATCAGTTGGTGGGAGAGCGGCCAGAGAGTTTGTAACTCGCTGCTGCTGTGGAAACCACCAGTGGGGGTGTGATAGTACAGGTCTATCACCAATGTACATAGTGTATATAGTTACTGTATCTAGACTGTGCTTACAGTGATTGGCTGAGAGCTAAGCCACTCCTATTGTCTGGGCCTTAAAGGGTTGTGTCCCTAGCCAGGTCGGATCATTCCGGACTGGTCGGCCACCTGTGAAGAGCTCCGGTCTTTTGCTAATAAAATTGTAGAGCTCGTCGAAAGAACCAAAGACTTGTTGATCCAAACCAAGGCGGGTGTTGCTGAACATGAAGGAGACCGCGCGTTGATCAGTCAACAGTGTAAAGCGCCTCCCAGCGAGGTAATGTCTCCAACGACGCACCGCTTCAACTATGGCCTGGGCCTCCTTCTCGATCGAGGAGTGTCTACTCTCCGGACCCTGGAGGGTTCTGGATAAGAAGGCTACAGGCCGACCGGCCTGGTTCAAGGTGGCTGCCAGGGCGAAGTCGGATGCATCGCTCTCGACTTGAAACGGGACAGACTCATCGATCGCGTGCAGCGTCGCAGCAGCGATGTCAGATTTGATTCGATCGAAAGCCGCTGTGGCTTCGGTCGAGAGGGGAAAAGAGGTGGTCTTGATAAGAGGTCGCGCCTTGTCGGCGTAGTTTGGAACCCATTGGGCGTAATACGAGAAAAGGCCCAGGCAACGTTTGAGAGCTTTCTGGGTATGTGGGGGGGGTAAGTCCATTACGGGATAGTCATGCCAGATCCTGACCGCATGCGTCCCCTAATGGACTTACCCCCCCCCCACGAAAGGATGTTCCTTTTCCCGAGGAAATCCGAATTGGGAACCACTGTACCGGCATGGCTCACCGTCCCTGGCCCCGTCCTTTTGCGACGCCGCGTCCGGCACTCAAAGAACGACCCCTTGGTCGACCGAGGGACTCTACTCCACGCGAACCCACATTACGCATACGTGGAGTTCCCAGACGGGCGGGAGGACACTGTTTCGGTGCAGGACCTAGCTCAGGACGCGGTAGACCCAGCAAACCCCCCAACTCCTTCTCCAGGCCCCGTGCCGCAACAGAAGGACCAACAGCACCCCAATGACCCGGGCCACCCTGCCGACAAAACGACTGGGGAATTGAGCGACGGAGCAGTCGCACCCAACGAGCCCGCTGGCAACACCACTCCAGTGACCCCAATCCCGGCACCACGGCGGTCACGCCGGATGGTCAGACCCCCTGACCGCTACAGTCCTTGACCTACCCCTTCCTTTCATTCTCTCCCTCGTTTTTGTTTTTTTTCCCAGGGTCAATTCTCCAAGAAGGGGTGAATGTGATAGTACAGGTCTATCACCAATGTACATAGTGTATATAGTTACTGTATCTAGACTGTGCTTACAGCGATTGGCTGAGAGCTAAGCCACACCTATTGTTTGGGCCTTAAAGGGGTGTGTCCCTAGCCAGGTCGGATCATTCCGGACTGGTCGGCCACCTGTGAAGAGTTCCGGTCTTTTGCTAATAAAAGCCTTGGTTTGGATCAACAAGTCTTTGGTTCTTTCGACGAGCTCTACAGGGGGTGGCCACGGCCCTTCCTGATGGTGATGTGGAGGTGATGGAAGGGGAGTCACCTGTCTGGGTTGAGGGCCCCCTCCCTCTCTCATCTCCTGGTTCAACTACACAAATTCAGCTCAAACTGCCTAAGATCCTTCAATCTCACGAAACACAAAAGCCTGCAGATGCAGCTATTGTAGTTAAAGCATGGTAGCGCTGTCAGACTTGCTTCGGGAGTGCATTGGCATGGCATTCGCCCTCGCGCTCCTTCCGCCCAGTACTACCACTGATGGCTCAGTGCAGGCTTTAAACAGCCTGTAAGAGGAGGCAACTATTTTATTTTTAAATCCTGTGATCGCGGGGTTTGGGCCCAAGATAGCGGTGCCTATCATTGGGCAGTGGCCTTGAGGGGTCGCAGAGACTGGAGATACAGCGGACTAGCGCAGGGCTCCAGAAATTGGGGAGAATGCCTTCCCCTCCCCCCCCCCCCAAGTTTGAGAAGGAGAAGCAGAGGATATCATTCACGGGACTGTGTCCAAGCGGCGGATCGGCGAGGGGCACTGCAGCTGAAGAGCACAGGCTGTCGGCATCCTGAGGCGAGGAACCCACACAGGGTCGCTGGCGATTTGCAGTCAAAGGACTGCTGGAGAACAGTTCAAATCTGGCTGAAGGAGCACCAGGCATCGGATGTGGGGTGCGAGAACATGCCAAGGGCGCTGAAGGCTTCCTGATCATGTCGGAGATTCGGGTCTGGAGCTCGGGTTGTCAATGATTTGGACTGAAGTCTGTATGGCTGCGGAAGTTCTGAAGGCAAATGCACGGACCCTCAGTGACTGAAGGGACTCTCTTTGGCTTCCTTTTTCTGACTGTAAGGGACGCCAGGCAATTACTACTGATGGTGGGACTTTGCCTAATGGCAAATTAAATACAATTTCGTGCTAGATCTGTTTTATTAAAAGAATCTTGAGAATTATCGGAGGGATTCAGCATCCTTAAGAGGTAAAAATATATTACCGACGTTTCAGGCCTGAGCCCTTCACCACAGTATGAATAAAAAGCAGCCAGGAACCTGAATTTAAAAAAAACTGAGGCTAAGGCAAGGGCGACGGGGTTCAGATCAACAGACAAATGGTGGTTGGCGGGGAGGAAAGGTGAAAATTGATCGGGGGAGGGAGTTGCTTTGCGAATGAAGAGCTGCAGGAAAGGAAACAGTAGAAAAAGGTAAGAGAGAGAGAGAAAGAGATCCTGGCTCTCTGTGCATTCACATTTTCTGCACGTGCTGGAGGTGCGCACAAAGGTGCTGAAGGCCTGAGACTCACCTGAAGCCTTCCCACTAAGCCCCTGAACCGGCCCTCTTATTCAGTGTCTCAGTTTGTGTGCTCTCTGCGCACATTTCACGTGGCGGTTAGCGCCAAAAACTGACGCCCGCGTCAACACATAAGCAGTGGGAGCAGGATGAGGCCATTGGCTCTGCCCTGCCATTCAATTCCCACCGCAAAGGTGAGTTAACAGTAGTTCGGGGACAGCACGTTCCTGTTTGGGGAGGGGGGGTGGAGCAAGTTGCGGATTGAGGCAGTCAGGATTAAACAAAATCTTCAGTGAGTTTTGAAGTGCAGGTGGGCACTTAAGAAGGAAGTCAGTGGTTGGAGCAACCCAGGTTAGAATCCGGCTCTGTCTGTAAGGAGTTTGTACCTTCTCTGAGTGGCTTTTCCTCTGACTGCCCTGGTTTCCACCCAGCCTCCTAGAACGTATGGGGCTGCAGGTTAATTGGGTGTAATTGGGCGTCACGGGATTCGTGCTGTAAATAAACATTTTTTTAAATTTAAAATCCTACCCTGAACAATCAGCCAGGCTGGTGTGTTTTTTTAAATCACCCCAAGTTGGCAACATTTCAAAGGTTGATTCTTTTTCCAGTTACTGGAGGTCTCACGGGGGGTGGGGGATATCCATTGACACAGCAGCAGGGCACACGTCTTATAGTCCAAAGGATTGATGGTTGATCAATACCAAAGATCTCCAAGGCATTGTGTGCAGTTAAAGTCTGAACAGGCAAACAATCAGCAAATAGTGTTATGGTCATCGAGTCGTACAGCATGGAAACAGGCCCTTTGGCCCAACTCGCCCATGCCGACCAAAATGACCCACCCCATACTAGTCTTACATGCCTGTGCTTGGCTTGTGTCCCTCTAAAACTATCCAATCCACAAATCCATCCAAATTTTTCACAAATGTGGCTATGGCTGTAGAGATACCCCACCCTACTGGTATAACAGATGGAGATGCTTTTCCCACTAGCCAGTTTAGAGGTGGCTCTAGTCTGTTAATAAAAGCCCTGTATTGGTGTAATACTTGATTGGTCCATGTCTATGACATATCAACCACCTGCTCCGGCAGCCTATTCCATCCACCCACCACCCTCCTGGTAAAAAAAAAGTTACCCTTCAGGCTCCTATTAAATCTCTCACCCCTCAGCTGAAACCTATCTCCTCTGGTTTAATGATTCCCCTGCTCTAGGCAAAAGACCCTGTGTTCACTCGATCTATTCCTCTCATCATTTTGTACATCTCTATGAGATTAGCCCTCATTCTCCTGCACTCTTTTAGATTACAGCCATTCTCAACCTTTTCTTGGCTATGGCCCCAGTGGCATATCTAGGGGTGGGGGGGTGGTGCAGAGGGAGTGACCCCAAGCACAATTTTCAAAAGCGATGCCTTCCCCCCTGCCCCCAATGCCCCCTGAACATCAGAACAACCTGCCATTCAACCACTGACTTACCACCTGAAATGTGTTGTGGTGCATTTTATAATGTTAGAACCTGGCTACACCCATGCATGGCCTTCTTAGGACTCTACTCAGTTTATGGTCCCCCTTCCCTGCGAAGAAGTCAAGTTTTGGTTTCTTTGATACTTCTCTCCTACTGACTATCTTTATCCCATCTATTTCTCTCTTGATTTAGTACCCCTCTATGAGATCACCAGGAAACATTTCAGCCTACAATTATACTTATTACCAACTAAAGGCACTGTGTAAAGGCAAGAGTATGCACTAGACTAACAACCTGAATACGCCTAGGATTGTCTGATCACAGAAGCTAAGCAGGCACAGGACTGGTCGGTACTTGGAGGGGAGACCGCCTGGGATTTCTGTGAGTGGCGCTGGACAAAGTGATGACTCCCTGTTGGCCTTGTGGTAGACGAAAGTTAAATAATTTCATGTATTTTACATTCTAAATTTAATATTTTTGTGACAATAATGGAACCTTTAGACCATCTATGGAAATTGCCAAATGAAGCATTATGGACCCAACTCATCCAACCAACTGTGGGTATAGAGCATTGGACACTTGATCCCGTACCCTGGTTAAGACTTTAGATGGCTGGTAGGTCTTGTTACGAGGTCAGAGGATCCCAAAACTCAGCAGCAATATATATTCACCAAGACAAGTGGTTACTTAAACAAAAGTTGCTTTTAATTAACGTTAAACCTGAAAACAGGATCAAACTTTCTTATTACTATCAACTTAACTAACCTAACTTAACCCCCTTCTAATTCTAAGCGCACATTTATGTAATGTGTGTGTAAGTTCAGAAAAGGTCTTTGATTCACAGTCCAATCTCATTTCTCACGCCTCCAAGTTCAATGGTTGCAGGAAATTCTTATACTGTGCACAGAATTTAACATTTATGAATCTTCATCAGGCTTTAGTGCTTAAAAGGGAAATGGCTACCACTCAGGAAGGTTCTTGTCGGTTTTCAGAGAGATTTGTTGTCCCTGGACACAAACTGATCCCTTTTAATCAGCTATGTCTTATCAATGAAACTTGCCCCATCAGGGATTTCCTGATGATAACCTCTTCCTTTCAGGTGACCACAGAGTTCCTTTTTGTTTCTCTTATTCCAAGTGAAAGATTAGGCAGCCAGTCCTCTCCTCTTGTATGGAACACAAAGGCTTTGACCAGGCTGAACTAACCCATCTTCAAAATGGGGTTTTTCCACAAGCTTGCCAGCTTGTCCTGTTCCAGTCCCAGCTGCTGCTGCTGAACTGCAGAACTGAATTCTCTCTCTCTCTATCTCTCTCTGAGGAAAGCCTGTTTTTCTCTTTCTGCTTGCAAAACCACAAAACCCTCTTAGAACAGCAACCTCCACTAAGACAAACTGCGGCTCCAAACCAATCCTCCAGGTTCTTTCATCTGTTGCTTTTAAAAACAACAATCCATTAGTGAAGTCCCTTGGGCTCTCCCCAATGCTTTTGCAAAGGCCTTCACAGCTGGCATGTCTGGCTTGAGCAGAACCCCAGTATTTTAAAAGAGAACTGTTTTGAAGTGTTTGTATGTGACCTACCTTAAAAAAAAACCTGCCACACTTTATCTCCCAAAATCAAATCTATATACAATATAAAACACAACATATTCTATCACAGTCTCATGTAACTTCATATCCAGAATGCCCTGAGACCCTTGAACAGCTTAGCCAGCTTTCAAATGTGATTAACACTCTAGATGTTTCTGACAAGGATATTTAAATCTGATAGGGATATTTAAATTCTCATTGAAATAATATAAAACATGAAAATGATTTTAAAATGTTAAAAATACTACTGAATGATTAAGAAAATAGAAATGAACGGAAACATCAAGTACTTTGTTTCGCTCAATGTGAGGATGGAAAAGTGGTTGGGATCCAAGTTTGCAAATAATATTCAAGGACATATGGGCGGGCACATTGCAGTGAGGATACTGGGACTCTGCAGTGGGATATAGATTGGGTGAGTGGGTGAGAACTTGGCAAACAGCATTTGACGTGGGAATGTGTGAGGTTATAAACTTCAGAAAGAGGAATCTAAAGGCAGATTAATGGGTAATATTGCAGAAATGTTCAGAAATATTGAAGAGTTCTCATGCAGCGTGTCCAAGAAGGCAGGAACATAGAACACTACACCACTGTGCAGGCCCTTCAGCCCACAATGTTATACCAATGTATATAAACCGACTCAACAAGCTGCCAGTAGTTTGCAAACTGCCCTCCAATCTCACATTTCACAGATTCACCACTCTCTAGGACAAGCAATTCCTCCTCATCCTAAATCTACTACCCTGAATCTTGAGGCTACCTCCCCCACCCATGGAAACAACTTACCTTCCGCCATCTTATCGTTACCCCTTTTTCCATTGGCATCCCGGTTAATTGGCCATGAAGAGTCCTGGTTAAAGAAGCCATTTTTGCTGTTTCTACTGGGCCACAAACTGCTTTCCCACTGACCACAAGCCATCCCCGGGGTTAGGAGAGTCTACTTTCAACAGCAGTCCAGAGATGCAACTTGTCCTTTGTCTCCACTGGTTTCATCGGCACGTCAATGTCAGATGACGCCAGGGATGTGAGTAGGGGTTGCGGCCGTCAATCTCTGCCATGATTCTGATGCCAGAGTGCTGATTGTTTCCCTTTTCCACTGGACCCTTAACCGGTTAATTCCCCGTTAATTTCTGGGACAAGGAGCCAGTGGAAAAGGGGCTTAGGTCTTTCATAATTTTATACTTTTCTATGAGATCCCCTCTTGCTCTTCCAAATTCCAGTGAGTACAGTCCCAGACAACTCAATCTTTCCGCATGGCCCAACCCACCTGCAGCACCCACTGGAGCCCGTGCATGTGACACCTCAAAATGAGCACGATTCGACTCAGTCCGTGCAGAGGGCTTCACAAGCAGTAAAATTACCTCTGGGAACTGCAGTCACAACTCCTCAGAGGGTAAACCTCGCTGATAAATCCATTAGCAGGGAAACAAACATTCTGAGGCTATTATCACTCCTGTTTCTGTACACCTTGAGCAAGCTCCAGAGCCACTAGGGGAAATAAATAATTACATTTTTAAATGCCAACTTTAGTTGCTGCATTCATAATAATCATCATCTGCAAGGGGTCAGTGGTGACATTTGGCGTTGACTGGCCTGTGGCTCAGTTTAAATCCTGAATGTTCATTAGTCCACAGAAATGGTTTGGAGGAACTGATCAAATATCAAATGGAATTGCATCCAGCCTCTCACAGCTGTAATAAGGCAAACTGTCTTTATTGTCTGTGCTGATGAAGAAAGCTGCTTGACTAGTGGTCCCTTGGGTTGGGAAAAAAACTCATTAAGGGAGCAAAATTATGGACTATTCCCTGAGAGGAGTGTGGGACAGCTTTCTCAGGAGGAGGAATGCATTCAGAGTTGTGCGTTCTTAGCCCCCGCTCTACTCATTACACACCTTTAGCTCGGAAAGAGAGCAACACCATCTACAAATTGGCTAACAGTAGCATGATAGCATGGTACAAAAAGGGGTGAAGAATCAACATACTTGTCGGAGATTGAAAACCTGGCTGAATGGCGCACCAACAGCAACCTCGCACTCAAGGTCACCAAAACCAAGAAGCTGATTATGGATTTTAGGAAGGGAAAACCAGAAGTGCTTGATCCGGTGATCACTGGAGGATCAGTGGTGGAGAGAGTGAGCAAATTTGGGAGTCACTATCTCGGAGGATCTTCCCTAGACCCAACACGCTGTGGCACTGTGTAAAGCCCTGCAAAAGGTAGTGGACGCAGCCCAGGATGTCACAGGCAAAACCCTCCCCACTACTGAGTACATCTACAGGGAACGCTGCTGTCGGAGAACAGCAGCGGTCATCAAAGACCCACACCACACACCGAATGCGCTGATCTCATTGCTGCCTTCAGGGAAGAGGCCCAGGTGCCACAAGACTCACACCACCAGGTTCAGGAAGAGTAGCTCCCCCTCCACCATCAGTCTCCTCAACGACAAACTCAAATAGAGACTCAGTGAAGGACTTGTACTTTTGTAATGTTGACTATTTTTCCTCCCTGTATTGCACAGTCAGTTTGTTTACATTTGTTATCTGTTTACAGTTCTTTTATTTGCTTACATGTTCATGCTGTGTAACAATTTATTTTTGCACAACTAATTAGTGGTATCTCTGCCGCGCCCACAGTAAAAATGAATCTCCGGGTTGTAGTGATGCCATGTATGTACTCTGACAACAAATCTGAAATCTGAAAGTTTGCAGAAACCAAAGAACCCTCCAAAATTATTCTTCTAAAAAAAAGCCTTGGAATTTTCCTCCAAATTTCACTGGTCAGAGGTGAACAATGGGGACTCTGCAATAGTTAACCCGTCTGACTGATAAAGGGAGGACAAATCTTTCCTGGCATGTACCTCTGAGCATAGTCATGCTGTTCTCTTGTTAGGGATTCATATCATTATTCTATCGGTCAGGGATTTCCTGCAGTCACTGACCTCCAGACAGTCCCAAAAGTGCTGGAGAAATGAGGTGGGCACGGTTAGCACGATGCTAACCTGGGTTCGAAACCATCGCTGTCGGTAAGGAGTTTGTAAGTTCTCCCCGTGCCTGTTGGGTTTCACCCCCCTTCAAAAACAACTGCTGGTTATAAATTAATTGGGGAATTTGAGTGACACGGGCTGGTGGGCCAGAAGGGCCTGTTACCGTGCTGTATATCTACATTTAAAGGCCATGCAGCATCCACAGGAAGTAAAAGGCTATCAACTTTTCGGTCCTGATTTTTTGATAAAAGGCAGCGTTGATTGCCTTTCACTTCATGTGGATTCTAAATGGCCTGCTGAGTTTCTCCAGCAGTTTTATGTAGTGCACTCAACCTCAGAGTCTGCAGACTTTCCTGTTTAACTCAAGCTGTCCCTCTTGCTTAACACTCAACCCTTTACTTCCCACTTTAAGTAATCCCCATCCCATCAGTGGTCTGTGATTAGTAAGGTGGGGTGTGAGTGGAAAGGGAAGGTTGAGAACCACTGCTCTAGATCCAATTGTTATTGAAATATTTGGCTTGAGAGAAATTATCATCGGCCCATTTCCTTCGGAGTTCTGAAATCATGCACATAACGAGTCCATGAGGGGCGATTAAAACAGTGGTTCTCCTTCTCACGTACTTTGAGACACAATATACAGGCAGAGATTTATTTACAAGCAGCACGCAAACTGTTAAAGTCCCGTGGTTCTCAATCTTTTTCTTTCCACCCTCGTGCCACCTTAAGCAATCCCTTACTAATAACAGAGCACCGATGGCATAGGGATTACTTAAAGTGGCGTGTGAGTGGAAAGAAAAAGGTTGAGAACCACGGGACTTTAACAGTTTGCGTGCTGCTTGTAAATAAATCTCTGCCTGTATATTGTGTCTCAAAGTACGTGAGAAGGAGCGACCTGAAGAAGGGCTCAATTGCCTATTGCTTTCCCTGGATGCTGTATGACCTGCTGGGTTCTTTGGCACTTTTGTGCGCTGCATGACGTTCCCAGCATCTGCAGACCTCCTGATATTTACATGCGATGGTGGTATTTTAATAATGAACAAAATATGTGGAAACCGTTAAATGTCAGGCTGGTGTCTGCGTCTGGGAGTGCAGTGAACCTTCAGCCTCCCTCCCTCAAGGCTGCTGGCTGGCTACAGTTGCATAGAGCTGTAGCAGAAGGCAGCAAGCAGAGAGAGAGGGAGAGAGAGAGAGAGAGAGAGAGAGAGAGAGAAAGAGAGAGAGAGAGACAGAGAGAGAGAGACATCTAGTCAATAAGACCAGGGAGGCGCAAAGTGCGAAGTCAGTGTTGGAAATTTCACAAGGCAGGGTTCTTTACAAGATATCTATTTCCCGGCCAGGACTGTTGGCTGGAGCCTGAGCTAAGTGTATGCTCACTAGCACAGAACCACAGGCCCTTCAGCCCTCGACGTTCTGCCAATCTATATATTCCTTTTCTTTCCTTGAAGAAGGGCTCAGGCCCGAATTGTCACCAATATATCTTTGTCTCCTATTGATAGACCAGCTGAGTACCACCGACACTTTGCTGTTTTTACTACAAACAGGGTCTGCAGCCTATCATATTTCTCCCAGAGTCATTCACACAGATGTAGACCAAGTCCGACCATGTCTAATATTATATACACCCAGAATTTATTGTCATGAACATGCATCATAAAATTCATTGTTTTGTGGCAACGTCCCAGGTGCAAAAATGGCTATATATTACATTTTTAAAAATAAATGATTTTGTGCAGAGCAGAGCAGCTCCCATCCCATGCTGTGATGCATTCCAGTGAGAATGCTTTTGATTGTTGCCCCTGTAGAAGTTGTTGAGGGACGGGGGTGGGGGGGAACATGCCCGACTTCCTTTACCTTCTGAGAAAATCGAAGTGTCGAGGTGCTTCCTTGACCATCATTTTTATGTTGCTTCTCCGCAGTCAGGAGATATTTATTCCTCAGAACCTGAAGCTATCTACTCAGTTTTGACCAGTGCCACATCCTCAACTTTTTTTCAGCTATGCCCTACCCACCCCCGCCTGTAGGATTTTGCTCAAAGTTTAGGGGCCCCCTTCTCCGTGAAGCAGTCAAGTTTTGGTTTCTTCTCAATTTCCCTCCTACCGACCACCTAAAAAAATACAGTGAAACTTCGTTAGAACGTGATTCGTTAATCCGCAGAATCACTTATAGGGCGGATGACTGTGGACCCCAAGCATTGATTTTAGGTTACCAGACTAACAGTGGTTAACAGCCACAAACTCAAAAATGGACTCTCATGACTCATTTACAAGATGTGTATGTTAATATGTGGAGTTTAAAGGTCTTAAAGGTCTTATTATAGGGTTTGAGACACAGTATTCGGTTTTCCTGCTTCCTGAATCATGACCTATATGCATCTGTTCCGCGACTCGGCTGTTGGACCCCAATTACCGTGTTCTAATGAGGTTTTACTGTATATTTATGTTACGCGAGGTGAAAAGAAAACAAGGATTTCACTTAAATGTGCCGTGGCCCCCATCTCCTAGTCAATGGTGCACATCAAAGAGGGTTGCTGCAGAGAGGAAGGATCCTAAAACTGTTTAGATCATCCATCAGGACCGAAATTACAGTGAACCTTAATTATAACTGGCTTTGAAAGCCTTTCCATTTTGTGTTAACCTTCTATGGCCAATGAGAGTCCAGGGGTGGGCAACCTTTTAATTTAGGCATACAGCACAGTAACAGGCCATTTCGGCCCACGAGAATGTACCGGGGGTGTAGGTTAATTGGGCGGCCAAAAATTAAAAGGTTGCCCACACCTAAGGCACTGGTGTGATTCTCAATGGCTTGGATCTGATTAGCACTAATTAAACAACCGCTTCTCCAAAACATCATAATGGCACTTCTGATACATTGAATGGGATAGCATGAGCTCTGTCAGAAATTAGGAGCCCACTTGTCCAGTTATTCCTGGCTATCAGATGACAAGAATAACATCAAGCTCCTCTGAAATCAATAATATTTATGATGTCGCATTATTGACTATTAGGCAGCAGGTATCCACAGTTTATCAATAATATTTATGATGTCGCATTATTGACTATTAGGCAGCAGGTATCCACAGTTTATTAAAAAGAAAGAAGATTTAACCTTTTGATCTTCAGAGCTCAAAGGATTAATTAAACATCTGAATGTCTGCTAAAGTTCTTATTCCTGGAGTAAAACTATCAAGACAGATTGTACTGAGCTGAGCATTTTCCCCGACCTGTTGTCTGAACCCTTCCATCCCAAATGGACTAGAATACAAAGTGAACAGATGTTTGAGGCGGTTAGCCTGACGAATTATTTTGGACGGCCTAGTGGGTTCGTGCTCAATCCAAATGTGCCTCTGACACTTAACTCCTCACCTACAATTGCCTCCTCTCTGTCAACGTCCCGCCAGTTGTTAGGTGAACAGGGGTGGGATTAGTTGTGATGTAGTCAGTGCTGCTAGGTATGATTAATGAGGTGTTTATATAATCCAAAGAAACGGGCAAATTTAAATCCTACCGTGGTACAACTTGAGAATTTCAATTTTTTAATTAAATGGAAATAAAACAAGCAGATTTGTCATTAAAAGCCTGCTTCTTCACACATTTGATTCTGTATGTATTAACACGAACCTAAGCGAAGGACTGGTCCCACTGCAATTTGCCTATTGTCACAATCACTCCACAGCAGATGCAATATCGCTGGCTCTCCACTCAGCTCTGGAAACGGCAACTTATACATACGGCTGCTATTCGTCGACTACAGCTCAGCCTTCAAACACCATTATTCCCTCAGTGCTGGTCAAGAAGTTACAAGCCCTGGGCCTCTGCACATCCGCCTCTGCAACTGGATCCTTAACTTCCTCATCGGAAGACCACGGTCAGTTCGAATTGGAAACAACATCTCCTCCTCACTGACTATTAACACAGGTGCACCTCAAAGATGCGTGCTTAGTTCATTGCTCTACTCACTATACACTATGACTGTATGGCCTGGCACAATTCCAATGCTATCTACAAATTTGCCGATGATACCATGGTTGTCGGCAGAATCACTAACAGCAATGAGGAAATGTACAGGAGAGAGATAGATCAGCTTGTTGAGTGGTGTCACATTGGAGAAATCAGCGGAACACAATATTGAGGGCTCAGAGGTGGTGAGGATCAATAACTTCAAATTCCTGGGTGTCAACATCTCCATGGATCTGTTCTGGAGCCTCCATGTTGGTGCAATCATGAAGAAGGCCCACCAGAAGCTACACTTTGTGAGGTGTTTAAGGAGATTCAGTATGTCACCGAAGATTATTAAAGACTTCTACAGGTGTACCTTGGAGAGCATTCTGGCTATATGCGCCAACTCTCAGGACAAAAATAAGTTCCAGAGGGATATTAAATCGGCCTGCGACATCACAAGCACCAGACTTCACTCCATCGAGGACATCAACAAGTGGCAGTGTCGTAAGAAAGCAGCCTCAATCCTCAAGGACCCTCACCACCCAGGCCATGCCCTCTTCACCCTGCTTCCATCAAAATAAACGTACAGGAGCCTAAAAACAGCTTCTTCCCCATTGCCATTAGATTCCTGAATGATCAATGAACCAAAGTCAAGGCCTTGCTTTTACTTTTCTTGCACCATTTTTATTCATTTTTGTAAGGCAGTTAATATAAATGTTTGCACTGGGATGCTTCTGTGGTGAGATGTAATTACATCACTAGGTCACCAGGGGTCATCCCAGTGACCTTGTATATAAAGCAGTCCGGAGCTGCAGTCTCGCCTTCCAGGTTTGTCTTGCAGAGAGACAAGACCTCTTAGTGTACATATTAGTTTATTAAACCTGTCTTATACTCACACTGGTGATGTGGTTATTATCAGTACAATTGTCAGGCAGGTGCGACTAGTGTAGATGGGACATTTTGATTGGCACAGGAAAGTTGGCCTCTTTCCACACTGTCTGACGCTATGAAATGCATGGGGCAAGCATTTTCACATTAGAGAGCGGCAGGTGTCAAGACTGATGGAAGTAGAGATAATATTGTTCAAGAGGCTTCAAAATGCACATGAGTATGCAGGGTATTGTGAGTAGATACCGTGTCGAGTGCAACTTTGGTATCGTGTTCAGTAAAGACCCACATGTGCTCCAGACTCAAACCAGCTTGGCTGCCTCTTTGACATGCCCTAGGCAGCAAACCAACAGTATCAATAAGCTAACAAAGGGTATGTGTCTGGTTCAAACATTGATGTTGATTGATCCTGAAGATTATTTTTCCTAAAATAAGTCGCAATGCTTTAACAGTGCCAGCGACCTGGGTTGGAATCTGGCGCTGTCTGTAAAATGTTTGTACCGTTCTCCCCATGTCTGTGTGGGTTTCCTCCGGGTGTTTTGTTTTCTTTCCCCCCTTCAAAATGTTTGTAGGTTGTAGAGCTCGTCGAAAGAACCAAAGACTTGTTGATCCAAACCAAGGCTTTTATTAGCAAAAGACCGGATCTCTTCACAGGTGGTCGAGCAGTCCGGAATGATCCGACCTGGCTAGGGACACAACCCTTTAAGGCCCAGACAATAGTTGTGGCTTAGCTCTCAGCCAATCGCTGTAAGCACAGTCTAGATACAGTAACTATATACACTATGTACATTGGTGATAGATCTGTACTATCACATTCACCCCTTCTTGGAGAATTGACCCTGGGAAAAAAAAACAAAAACAAGGGAGAGAATGAAAGGAAGGGGTAGGTCAAGGACTGTAGCGGTCAGGGGGTCTGACCATCTGGTGTGACCGCCGTGGTGCCGGGATTGGGGTCGCTGGAGTGGTGTCGCCAGCGGGCTCGTCAGGTGCGACTGCTCCGTCGCTCAATTCCCCAGTCGTGTTGTCGGCAGGGTGGCCCGGGTCATTGGGGTGCTGTTGGTTGTTGGACTCTGGCTTTAATTTATTTACTCTTAATTTAGTCTATGTGTGAGCTGAGTCCAGCGCGTTCGTTGAATGAAGTGATAGGAGAAGGTATTCGGTTCAACAGTCAGTTTATTACACCACACAGCACAGCACAGCACAAGAATAAAACTTAACAGAGCTCTGGGTCAGTCTGTTAGTTCATAGGTCACCTGCCAGTGAGCTACTCCCCGAGACTGACCCCTATTGTCCAGTTGGCACAGTTTATATAGGTCAATCTTATCACACAGAACAAAAGTTGTTTTCCCTGCTAGATCTTTTTGCATAAGGGTTATCACAAGTCATCTCCTGTTTTGCAGATTTCTGGGGTGTAGCCTTCCCATGTTAATCCTCCAGGCCAGACTATCCTGTTGTTTAGATCTGAAATTAATTCATCCCCAGATATTTCTAATCACCATACGGTCCCTGTCTGGCCAATTTCTGCTGTTCTCTTTAACACCTCCTCGTGCCTTAATCTTCCTCCTAGACTGGTTTTCCATTCCCTTTGATTCTTGCGGGCCATTCTTTGTTCTGATCTGGCCTGTGTCTCCTGTGCTACTTCCCACCTCCTTCAGTTGAGCATTCCTCCTAAATCGTTTTATGCATATCCTCTCCCTGTATCTTGGGAGCAGCCAATTTTGTTCAGCCAACTTTGCTCCATGCTGTGACAGCCACTTAGCCACATTCCTCTTTCCCTGACTCATGCAGTACAAATAAACTTATTGATTAATCATTTATTTCATAATGTTTTAACCCCTAGATTCCAACAGTCCCCCTTTTGGTCTCATGAAAATGAGACCAACCACCAGTTAACTTATTAGATAGAGAAATCCGGGTTACATGCCAGGGTTGGCATTTCTGATCCCTTGTAATCATTACACTCTTGAGAGGGCAGTAGGGACAAATACATGCCTTGGGGTCTGGGGATGTCTCTCTGTGACAGCGCTCGTTGAATGAGGCACTGGAGGCAGGGAAGGATGCACGGGATCAGAATCAACGCCAAAACCGCAAATCCAGCAACTAGCACTATAGTATGTATCCATCCCCAGTCTCCAGAGAACAAATTTCCCAGCCATGCGCTGCCCAAGGGTCGCCAGGTCTGAACCGGGACGTGAGCTAATTTGCGAATACCTGAAGAAATCTCCTTTACTGCTTGCCCATCGTCATCGATTTTTAAACAACAATAGATTCTACCATCAACAGTCCCCGGAGTCCAATATGTTCTTTAAAGGGACCCGTTCAGAAAGTTCTTAGTCCGTAGTTGCTCACAGGTTCTCAGTCGCCGCCGTACGAATCTGTTCCAGTGTCCGTGCTGGTGGGTCCGTGGCTGCACACTGACTCCAATGATACCACGTCTCGCCTTTTCCCTGTAGTCGAACCGCGTGGGACGTCCTCTCCACCACTCGGTAGGGTCCTGTCCACCTGGGCTCCGACCACTTTCCCTTGATGACCTTTAGCAGAATCCACTCCGCGACTGAAGGTATCGGTGTTTCCCCTTCTCTGTTGGGACTTGTGACCTGTTGTGAAAAATCTGACACCAGAGCCGTTAGTTTATCATAATACAGCTTGCATCCCATTGAACTTACCTCATTCTTCGTAGTCTGACTTCCGGCTCCTGGTCCCGGGAACTGGTGCCCCGTTCGTAGTTCATATGGAGTGAATCCTGTCACAGAACTTACCGAACTCCTTATTGACATTAATGCCAGAGGCAACGCATCCACCCAATTTAGTTTGGTCCGTGCCTGTACTTTCCCGATCTTACCTTTTATTGTTTGGTTCATCCTCTCCACTATTTTCTGCCATGTTAATGCCTTCATGGGTAAACGTAACATTTGGAGCATTCAGGATCTTTTCTAGTCTCGTCTGCCTTAACGAAGTCATTGTAAATGCTGTGGAGCTCACAAATGCTACAATACTATGTGTTGTTAATACTGTCAGGCCATGTCCCATTACTATGTGTGCCACCTTTTGTAGAATCTTTGCTACTCCTGCTGCATGTCTTGTACATGGTGGGTGTCTGTCTTCCGTTGGGTCTAGTGTGATACTCCCATACATGAGCACACATCTTCCACCCCCTTTTTTCTGAAAAAGAACACCATCAATTGTGTGTGCTTTTTCAGAAACATCCAAAAAGAAAGGTAGTTATAATTTGGAATCGCCAAATCTATAGCTGTTGTAAGAGCTTGCTTCAATAGAATAAAACTCATCTCAGCCTGTGCAGTCCAATCAAGTGTAGCTCCCAGATTCCTCATCCCCTGCTCATTCACCAAAGTTCGCAGTGGATGTGTCAACTCACCATACGATGGGATAAACTGCCTACTATAACCTGACAAACCCAAAAACAAAAGCATCTCCTTTACTGTCTTTGGTTTTGGATGATGTAGTATTGCATCTGCCAAATAGGGGTGTAATCTGACAGTTCGAAGGACATGGAATCAACCTGCTGACAAAAACCCACATCTGCTGATCCCACTGACCACAGGTTCTCAGGGAGAGAGTCTAGCATAGGGGCCGAGTCGGGGTGATCCATCTTCTCTCTACCATGAAAGCGTTCAATCTGTCTATGCTCAAGGAGGACTTGATCATGTGTCGGAGACAAAATTCTGTATGCCTGACCAGATGAGGAGAACTGCACTGTCGGTATTTGGGTGTCAGACCAGTCCCTTAGGGACTTCAAGTTCCGACACATCGGTCCCAAATCTTTTGCCTGATGAGTAGTGCCAATTGCAAGGGTGACATGAGGGATGGCCTCACCTGCCATCTCATACCATTCCAGCTGTTCAGATGTCAGTGCCACCGCAGCGGCCACTCCCTCCTTTCCTAGCACTATGTAGTCCGAATTAATTTCCCATTGCCTGCCCTCTACCTCTTCATAAAAGGCATGCTGATACATTTCATCCCCATCCCTATCGTAAAAGAGGGTCATATGGGGAGGGTCCGAGGGAGGGGTATACGGGTGTAACGTCTGGATCCACGGCTTCCATTGATTATAAAGCTTTAGCAGCCCTCCCTTCTGTGGGTCCTCAGGTTGCAGCAGCCCCCAGTAAATGTCAGCCCATTGTCCCTCAGACGCGGATCCTCCAGCTGCCGCCAACAACATCTGAGAACCGGAATGCAGTGTAGTTAATGAACAGTTCATAGAATATCCATTTGGAAAGGTGACCTCTATTCCGCTGGGTCCACAAAGGATCGATGCTCCGCACTTGACCAACAGGTCTCTGCCCAAGAGATTGGTAGGGCACCTGGCTGACAAAATGTACTGATGTGTAAAAGTCTGTCCTGCCACAGAAGTGACTAGTGGTGTAGAAAACGGCAGATTTTCTGGTGTACCCGAGAACCCTATCAGCTGGACGCTAGAGGATGATGTTTTATCTTGAAACTCAGCGCCAGTGAGTGTTGAAAACCTGGCTCCCGTATCCACTAAAAAGGATACTTTCATGTCCATAACTTTAATCTGCAGGAAAGGGTCTGCCAACCTAGCCTGCTCGTGGGTGCTCGGGCTCCGTCACTGTGGGCAATATTGCTCCTCCTCTGTCAGCAAAGGGAATTGTCTCTTTGGAGCTAAAGCCGCATGGGGTGCCTGATGTACCGGGGGTGGCACCGACGATCTCTGGGACTGGACCCAATGCTCATTTTGTGGTGGTCCATATCCCCTTCCCCCAGTGTCCCGAGGATGTCCTGGCTGACCGCATACAAAACATACGGCTGGCTGCATACGTGGAGCACCCCGACCTCTCCCTCTTACTCGGAATCCCCCCATTGGACCTCCCATTCTGGCCACATAGGTGGGACCCGGTGCCCAATATGGGGCCGGGTGCCAACTCATATTATTCCCTTGTGGTGGCTGCGTTGGCTGCTGAATCATCTGGTTTGCACCCTTTGAGGAAATCTTTTTTTCCTCATTCGCCTTTTGCCTAGCCTCTGCTAATTGAAGCTTAAGGAGTTGCACTTGTGCCGACTCCGTAGTTTGTTTGTCCTCCTTTTGCTTAGCCCTGTAACGTTTCAGGTGATGGGTCAAATATTTTTCCCATTGCTCACTCGAGCAGCCAGGAATATCAGGGTTATTCTCTAATGCCTCCCTAACTACAGCTGGCAGTCCACTCGTTACTGCAGCCCTAAAGAGTGTAGTCTGCAAGGGATCTGTGGCTGGGTGTACTCCTGCCTTATCAGTCCAACTCTCCCTACACTGACTCAAAAAAGTCGAGATCTCCTCATCCTCCTTTATGGAAAAGGTCAGGGACTGCATGACACCGGGGGGAACGGGGAACTTATCTCTCATTGCCCCTCCTACTGCCGTAGCATGGTTGGCAAATGGCTCAGCATCGAGGCACCTAGTGATTCCTGCGATCATTTCTACCTGCTGAATCTCCCACAGCCCAAGCTGTTTCCCCAATAATGCTCTCCAATCCCCTATGGCTATCTTATGTCCCATCGTAAATTGGCAGAACTTTCCCATCCACGCTCCACCTCCCTCAGTCGGAGGTGGCATTTTGTCCAAAATACAATTCATGTCAGTGAATGAGAAGGGTTGATACCTTTCCCCAATTTGCGGACCCTCATAAATTAGCAGCATCTGTCTATATCTTTCTGGAAGCCGTACTTCCCCCCTTTCCTGCAACGCATATCCCAAAGGGAAGCGAGGGTTCTCCTGACCCTGTCTTCTGTGTGTGATCACGCTTCCCTCTCTGCTTCTCCTAAGTACAGTAACAGCCAGATTTTTTCAAACCCCCGTGGAACCTTCCCCTGATTCTGCAGCTCTCTCCATATCTGTTCGTACCGTGCCATAGCCTGTACCTCCTCTCCCTTCGGTACTCCTCCCAGTAATTGATCCCTTGTATTTTCCCACTGTCTGTCTACAGATGGGGGAACTCCTCTGTCTTCCCCGAACTCTTGCCCTACATCCCTTATTACTCCTTCCATCTCTGTTCCGATCTTTAACCCTTTAGAGTTCGTGATTTTGACACCCTGCAATCTACTTCGTCCCTTCCCACGTTGTATAACCACTAGATGACCAGCAGCTCCCTGAAAACAGGTGTTCCCCTTCAGGGATGATCAGAGAGAGAGCCAGGTGGGGGATTATGTGTCTGGTGGTTGTGTGAAGTGTCTATTGTTTGTTTTGCGGTTAGCTTGTTAGTTTCCCCCTTTGTGTGAAATGTACATTGTTTGTTTTGCGGTTAGTCTGTGTACACAGGTGCCTCACTGTGTGACTGCCTATCCCCACTGTGTTTCCCTGATCCGTATTCTAAATACCTTGCCTCTATGCCCTCTCTACCCTGTAAAACAGTACAATCTGTAACCTCTGCTACCCCTTCTTCAGAAGTACTTAAAACATCGAGAGTAATACAGTGATATACACAGCAACAATACCAGCGTGCATGAAAAAACAGTTAAATGCCGAACACCTTATACAGATACTTATTACTATTATGGTACACGATTCTTAAACAAATACTTATTATACACTACTATGGTACACGATTCTTAAACAAATACTTATTATACACTATAGAAACAAATAACTATAACACAATACACCTTATACAGATACTTATTATACACTACTATGGTACCCGATTCTTAAACAAATACTTATTACACACTATAGAACCAAACAACTATAACACAATACACCTTATACAGATACTTATTATACACTACTATGGTACCCGATTCTTAAACAAATACTTATTACACACTATAGAAACAAATAACTATAACACAATACACCTTATACAGATACTTATTATACACTACTATGGTACCCGATTCTTAAACAAATACTTATTACACACTATAGAACCAAACAACTATAACACAATACACCTTATACAGATACTTATTATACACTACTATGGTACCCGATTCTTAAACAAATACTTATTACACACTATAGAAACAAATAACTATAACACAATACACCTTATACAGATACTTATTATACACTACTATGGTACCCGATTCTTAAACAAATACTTATTACACACTATAGAAACAAATAACTATAACACAATACACCTTATACAGATACTTATTATACACTACTATGGTACCCGATTCTTAAACAAATACTTATTACACACTATAGAAACAAATAACTATAACACAATACACCTTATACTACTTGGCCAAGTGTCTAAATCTACCTCTCGAGATTGCTACCAGGGGCTCCAACCCCGTTCTACTAGAGGGACCTCAACCTCCTTAGAGGGATTCCAACCGGACCTCAACCTCCTTAGAGGGATTCCAACCTTTTCCTAGAGGGACCTCAACCTCCGTAGAGGGATTCCAACCTCCTTTTCCTAGAGGGACCTCAACCTCCGTAGAGGGATTCCAACCTCCTTTTCCTAGAGGGACCTCAACCTCCGTAGAGGGATTCCAACCTCCTTTTCCTAGAGGGACCTCAACCTCGGTAGAGGGATTCCAACCTCCTTTTCTTCAAGGGACCTCAACCTCCGTAGAGGGATTCCAACCTCCTTTTCTTCGAGGGACCTCAACCTCCGTAGAGGGATTCCAACCTCCTTTTCTTCGAGGGACCTCAACCTCCGTAGAGGGATTCCAACCTCCTTTTCCTAGAGGGACCTCAACCTCCGTAGAGGGATTCCAACCTCCTTTGTTTTATTCTTGTCTTTAACTAGGTCTTTTGCAGAGTAGTGACAACACACAATTTTATCTTTGCCAATAGCAGAACTTCGTTTGAACAGGCGTCTGCTTACCTCCCTCTGTTGAATGGTCACTTGTTGTTATCATCACACCACAATCGACCGGTGTTTCGTATCTTTTCTTCCGTCACTTCTCCATCTTCATCACGTCGTGGTCACCAAATTGTTGGACTCTGGCTTTAATTTATTTACTCTTAATTTAGTCTATGTGTGAGCTGAGTCCAGCGCGTTCGTTGAATGAAGTGATAGGAGAAGGTATTCGGTTCAACAGTCAGTTTATTACACCACACAGCACAGCACAGCACAAGAATAAAACTTAACAGAGCTCTGGGTCAGTCTGTTAGTTCATAGGTCACCTGCCAGTGAGCTACTCCCCGAGACTGACCCCTATTGTCCAGTTGGCACAGTTTATATAGGTCAATCTTATCACACAGAACAAAAGTTGTTTTCCCTGCTAGATCTTTTTGCATAAGGGTTATCACAAGTCATCTCCTGTTTTGCAGATTTCTGGGGTGTAGCCTTCCCATGTTAATCCTCCAGGCCAGACTATCCTGTTGTTTAGATCTGAAATTAATTCATCCCCAGATATTTCTAATCACCATACGGTCCCTGTCTGGCCAATTTCTGCTGTTCTCTTTAACACCTCCTCGTGCCTTAATCTTCCTCCTAGACTGGTTTTCCATTCCCTTTGATTCTTGCGGGCCATTCTTTGTTCTGATCTGGCCTGTGTCTCCTGTGCTACTTCCCACCTCCTTCAGTTGAGCATTCCTCCTAAATCGTTTTATGCATATCCTCTCCCTGTATCTTGGGAGCAGCCAATTTTGTTCAGCCAACTTTGCTCCATGCTGTGACAGCCACTTAGCCACATTCCTCTTTCCCTGACTCATGCAGTACAAATAAACTTATTGATTAATCATTTATTTCATAATGTTTTAACCCCTAGATTCCAACATGGTCCTTCTGTGGCGGCACGGGGCCTGGAGAATAAGGAGTTGGGGAAGGTTGGGTTGGGGGGTTTGCTGGGTCTACCGCGTCCTGAGCTAGGTCCCGCATCGAAACAGTGTCCTCCCGCCTGTCTGGGAACTCAACGTAGGCGTAATGTGGGTTCGCGTGGAGTAGAGTCACTCGGTCGACCAAGGGGTTGTTCTTTGAGTGCCGGACGTGGCGTCGCAAAAGGCGGGGCCAGGGACGGTGAGCCATGCCGGTACAGTGGTTCCTGATTCGGATTTCCTCGGGAAAAGGAACATCCTTTCGCGGGGGGTGGCATTTGTTGCAGTACATAGGAGGGAGCGGATGGAGTGTAAGGCACTAGTGAGAACCTCCTGCCATGAGAGGTGGGGAGACCTTTAGACCGGAGAGCCAGTGTGACCGCTCTCCATATGGTGGCATTCTCCCTCTCGACCTGGCCATTACCGTGTGGGTTATAGCTCGTGGTCCTGCTTGAAGCAATACCACACTCCAGAAGGTACTGTCGCATCTCTGCACTCATGAATGAGGACTCCCTATCACTGTGGATGGAACTGGAGTACCCGAAGATGGTGAAAATACTGTGAAGGGCCTGTATCACTGAGGCGGCAGTGGTGTCTGGGCAGGCCACAGCGAATGGGAAGCGGGATACTCATCGATGGCTGTAAGGATGTAGGTATTACGGTTGGTCGATGGTAGGGGCCCCTTAAAGTCTACGCTAAGACGCTCGAAGGGGCAGGTAGCTTTGATAACGTGGGAGTTATCCGGACGGAAGAAGTCGGGCTTGCATTTAGCGCACACCGAACAGGCTCGGATCATGGAGCGGATCTCCTCGACTGTGTAGGGTAAGTTGCACGCCTTGACAAAGTAAGCAAACCTAGTGACCCCTGGATGACAGAGCGCCTCATGGAGTTTCCGTAGTCTGTCCATCTGTATGCTGCCGCACGTCCCCCTGGAGAGCGCGTCAGGCGGGTCGTTGAGCTTACCAGGCCGGTACAGGATGTCATAGTTAAAGGTGGAGAGTTCGATTCTCCATCTGGCGATTTTGTCGTTTTTTATCTTACCACGCTGGGTGTTGCTGAACATGAAGGAGACCGCGCGTTGATCAGTCAACAGTGTAAAGCGCCTCCCAGCGAGGTAATGTCTCCAACGACGCACCGCTTCAACTATGGCCTGGGCCTCCTTCTCGATCGAGGAGGGTCTACTCTCCAGACCCTGGAGGGTTCTGGAGAAGAAGGCTACAGGCCGACCGGCCTGGTTCAAGGTGGCTGCCAGGGCGAAGTCGGATGCTTCGCTCTCGACTTGAAACGGGACAGTCTCATCGATCGCGTGCAGCGTCGCAGCAGCGATGTCGGATTTGATTCGATCGAAAGCCCCTGTGGCTTCGGTCGAGAGGGGAAAGGAGGTGGTCTTGATAAGAGGACGCGCCTTGTCGGCGTAGTGTGAGAAATTGATATAGCCGCCCATTCGCTTCAAAGGCCGTGAATGGTCAGTCCTCGCAGCGGATCGGGAGCTGGTGGTGGGCCGAACGTAGGTCAATAGTGGAAAAATGCGGTATTGGGCGATCTGGTTCACCACATCCGTGATGCGTGGCAGGGGGTACGCATCCAGGAGCGTGAAGCGGTTAACGGTCTGGCTATAGTCGACCACCATCCGTAGTTTTTCCCCATTCTTGACAACCATCACCTGGGCTCTCCAGGGGCTTGAACTGGGTTCGATGATGCCCTCATCCAGCAATCTACGCACCTCACTCCTAATGAATTGCCTGTTTTCGTAACTATATTGCCGACTTTTGGTGGCCACAGGCTTCCAGCCAGGGGTGAGGTTTGCAAAGAGTGCTGGCGGGGCAATCCGGAGTGTGGAAAGGCCGCAGGATTGGCCCCGGGGCACGGGGGCGGGTTGTTCGGGTGCTTCGGGGGTGGGGCGATGGCAGACCGAGAGGGTGGCATGGGGTCCCCCAAAGTGTAGGGACACCGTTTGGAACTGACACTGGAAGTCTAATCCCAGCAACACTGGGGCGCACAATTGGGGAAGGACGAATAATTTGAAGTGGGTGACCGTCACGCCCTGTACTTCCAGCTTGGCGATGCAATACCCCTTTATCCCAGTCGAGTGCGACCTCGTCGCTAATGAGATCCTCTGGGTAGTGGGGATAATGTCAAGTCCCCAACGGAGAGCCAGATCTGGCTGGATAAAACTGTCAGTTGACCCAGAGTCAAATAAGCAATTGGTGTAGTGTCCATGCACTTTAATCAGTTCCATTGCTCAGGTGAAGGGATGAGAGCATTGCTGGTTTAATGTTATTGAAGCAGTTGACAGGGGAGTTTTGCGCGATGACGTCAGGCAACGGGATGACGTCACGCAACGGGATGATGTCACGACACGGGATGACATAATCAACGCTCGAGGAGCAGGTTGGAGAACCTCCCGGAAGTGCTGTTGTGGCGGCGTTGGCGGATGAATGGTAAGTAGTGGGGTTTGTAGTTGCTCGCAATTGGCGGTGGGTAAGTCGTTGGTCGCGGCGGTCGGGCCCTGGCGGTCATCGGCGATGGACGCTAGGGTGAGTACCAGGTTGGCCACGGGGGTAGCTATGGCGGCGGCAGCAGCGGCGGTAGCGGTGGCCCCGGGGGGTGCCTGTGGCGGCGGCATCAGCGGCGGTAGCGTCGGCCCCGGGGGTGTCTGTGGCGGCGGCAGCAGCGGCGGCAGCAGCGGCGGTAGCGTCAGCCCCGGTGGTGTCTGTAGCGGCGGCAGCAGCGGCAGTAGCGTCAAGTTTTCCGCACGGGAGCGAGAGGCGGGCCAACACCATGGTGGCGAGGGTGGGCTGCCCCTTCTGGGTTCGGCGTCTCCGTGACGTCAGGCGTTGCCGTGCTGGGGAGCCCTCGCTCTCATTGGACGAGAGCTCTGGGGAAGAAGAGTTTGAATGGGATAGTGGCGGTTGGGCTTCACACGAGGCACTGTGTTTGCCGGCGGCCATTTTAGACCTACAGACTGCAGTAAAGTGGCTGTTTTTAAGGCACTTCTGGCACCTGGCTTTTCTTGCTGGGCACTGGGACCTGCTGTGCTTGTCCCTCCCGCAGAAATAACATTTCAGGTTCGCACGGGGCAGTGTAGCAGCAGCCGACAGGCCGTCAGTATCTCGGGGGGTGGTAAGGTAGAAGGGCACTCTACTCACATCAGAACGAGGGGTCCAGTCCCTAGAGAGCTCGGTGGACTTTAAGGCTGCATCCTCCATTGTGATTGCAATTCGGGCCACGTCCTCTAGTTTTTCTACCCCTTGTTCGAGCAAACGCAGCCTCACTTCATTCGATCTGAGCCCGGCCACATAGGCATCCCGGACGAGATCATTTGTGATCTCGGCAGCAGTTTTGTCCACACAGTTACAGTCCTTGCCCAATGCCTTTAATACTTGTAAATATGCCCTGCTGGACTCGCCGAGCTGTTGCTTCCTCGACGCAAGCACGAGCCGGGCATGAACTCTGTTCACCGGTTGATCATACAGTCCTTTCAGTACCTTTATGGCTGCGGTGTAAGTGGTCTCATCCTGGATGTTCTCGTAGACTCTCAAGGACACCATAGACAGCAATGCTGTTATTTTTTTTTTTTTTTTTTTTTTTAATTTTTTTATTTTTCACACCATAAATCACATTAGCCATGATATACACTATTTCTTTTCACACATATACAGTGACTTTTTCTCCCCCCCCCCTTTCCTCCCAAACCACCCCCCCACCCCCCCCCCTCTCATCCATTTTAGGTATACAATCTAGGTTGCATTAATCCAGTCAGACAATGTTGTCATTCAACAAAATTACACCAGAAATTCTACTGAGTCCATTCTTTTCTTTCCTTCTCCTTCTATCAACTTAGGTAATGTTTGTCCCCGGTAGGTTTTCGCTATTGTATTTAATGTAAGGCTCCTATACTTGTTCGAATATTTCAATATTATTTCTTAACCAATATGTTATTTTTTTCTAATGGAATACATTTATTCATTTAAATTTGGTAGTTTCTTCCTTTTAATTTGGTTATGTATTCCATTAATATTTAAAGACATATAGTTCAGCGTAGCCCTTTTATATTTTGTTTATCTTCTCTTTCCGTTTTTCCATCATTACCTTTCCTCCTTTTCCATTTCTGTTTTCTTATTTTCAACTCTTCATAAGACAACATTCCTACAACATCTAACATTTTCCTTATTCTCCTATTTCTATCTTATTTATCCCCAATCTCCCCTTCACCTCCTGAGTTGTCCTTTATCCCTTGTCGGACAACCACATCTCCCCTCTCCATTTGGATTTGCGAATCCACTCGCAAGCGTCAACTGATTGTGCAGTGACCGCTATTTCCCCCCACCCCGCCTCCCCCAGAAAAGATTTCACTTTTCATATGTCACAAAGGTCCCTCTTTTAATTCCCTCCTTATTCTCTCTATTCCATTACCTTCCCTTATTAATTCTTGTCTATACTATCTATATTTTCCTCTAAGTACAGATACATTCATGTATGCTCATTGTCTCTATTCACTCTTATACCTCTTTACCTGCATACATATCAATCGTGATCATTTTTACTCTCATTACCCGTCTTCATCCCTCAGTCTATTTTTGTCTTTACCCACATACATATCAGTCGTGATCATTTTAACTCTCATTACCCGTCTTCCTCCCTCAGTCTATTTTTGTAATTGTTCTGCAAATTTTCGTGCTTCTTCTGGATCCGAGAATAGTCTGTTTTGCTGTCCTGGAATAAATATTTTCAATACCGCTGGATGCTTTAGTATAAATTTATACCCTTTCTTCCATAAAATCGCCTTTGCTGTATTGAACTCTTTTCTCTTCTTTAGGAGTTCAAAACTTATATCTGGATAAATGAAGATTTTTTGCCCTTTATACTCCAGTGGTTTGTTGCCCTCTTTTACTTTTTCCATTGTCTTCTCCAGTACCTTTTCTCTTGTAGTATATCTTAGGAATTTTACTACAATAGATCTTGGTTTTTGTTGTGGTTGTGGTTTAGAGGCCAATACTCTATGTGCCCTTTCTATTTCCATTTCATGCTGTAGTTCTGGACATCCTAGGGTCTTAGGGATCCACTCTTTTATAAACTCCCTCATATTCTTGCCTTCTTCATCTTCCTTAAGGCCCACTATCTTTATGTTATTTCTTCTGTTATGGTTTTCCATTGTATCTATTTTTTGAGCTAGTAGTTCTTGTGTCTCTTTAGTTTTTTTATTAGATTTCTCCAATTTCTTTTTTAAGTCTTCTACCTCCATTTCTGCTGCTACTGCCCGCTCTTCCATCTTGTCCATTTTTTTTCCCATTTCTGTTAAGGTCATCTCCATTTTAATTATTTTCTCCTCTGTGTTGTTTATTCTTTTTCTTAAATCCTTAAATTCCTGTGTTTGCCATTCTTTAAATGATTCCATGTATCCTCTAATAAGAGCAAGTATATCCTTTACCTTGCCTCTCTTTTCTTCTTCTATTTCACCATACTCTTCCTCTTCTTCTTCCTCTGGGTTGACCATCTGTTGTTTCTTTGTTGCCCTTTCCTCCTCTTCTTTCTTGTTTCTATTGTCTTCTGTGGTCTCTTCTTGCTGCAGGTGTTCTGCAGCTGTCGTTGCCGGCTGTGGAGATCGACTCCCCAGCTGGTCCCCCCTCCCGTCGGTGTGTTTTTTTTCATTCGCATCGCGCATGCGTGAAACTTCGCGCATGCGCGGTTGCGCACTTTTGTTCGGCTCTGCGAGCCATTTTTGTAGTCCATTATTTACCGACCTGAGGGAGCGGGTTTCTCTCTCCGCAGCGGGCCTCTTCGGACAGGTAAGGCCTTCACCTTTTTCCTCCTTTGTCTTCTCTTCCTCTCTTCTTACCGTTGCTTTCGACTTTTCTTTTTTTGTCGCCATCTTCTTTCCACCTTTATACTCACTTTTCTGTAACTTTTATTTCTGTGCCTTTGTGTTTTCTCTTGTTTTTCCCGACTTTTCTGGAGAGGGCTGGAGTTCACCGTCCGGCCACTACTCCATCACGTGACTCCTCGACAGCAATGCTGTTAGACGCTGGTTATCCTCCTCTACCTGAATGAATCTCAGGAAGTTTTCAAAGTTCAGCAGCCAGAAGTTAAAGGCTTTGAAGGCTGTAGCTGACTGTGGGTCGATATCAAGTTTTTCTGGTCGAGTTAAACGCTCCATCCCTTTCAAAAAAAATTCTTTTGCTAATAAAATTGTAGAGCTCGTCGAAAGAACCAAAGACTTGTTGATCCAAACCAAGGCTTTTATTAGCAAAAGACCGGAGCTCTTCACAGGTGGCCGACGAGTCCGGAATGATCCAACCGGGCTAGGGACACAACCCTTTAAGGCCCAGACAATAGGTGTGGCTTAGCTCTCAGCCAATTGCTGTAAGCACAGTCTAGATACAGTAACTATATACACTATGTACATTGGTGATAGATCTGTACTATCACATAGGTTAATTGGGTATTTGGGTGACATGGGCCAGAAGGGCCTGTTACTGTACTGTATGTGTAAACAACAAACCTATGGAAAGATTAATCCTGTTTGCTTCATTGGCAAGACCTCAATTTAATGCATGCCTCCGATTATGCTCGGGGAGAGATGAAGAAGAACAAGAAATAAAACTGCATTTTGCCCACTCAACACCTCAAACTAACTCCATCGTTCAATAAGAGTGCGACTGATTTATGCAGGCCTCATCTCTTCTGCGCCAGTTTCTCATCCCCAATGACCTTTCAAAAGTTTTTTATAAATACCCCCAATGATCAGGTCTACACACCACTTCAGGGCAGAGAAATCACTTACTGCTATGAGAAATTCCCAGTTTTCAATCACCTTCTCCCCATGTCTCCTCATTGAAGTCATATCCATGGGAGGAGAGCATCCATAACTGGAATTTTCTCCTCATCAGATCCAACAAAATTTAAATGGTCAGCCAACGCCTTTACAGCGCCAACGATCGGGAACCGGACCTAGGTTCGAATCCCGCACTGTCTGTAAGGATTTGTACGCTCTTCCCTTGGGTTTTCTCCAGGGATGCCGGTTTCCTCCCACTCTTCAAAAATGTACCGGGGTGTGTGTTAAAGGGGTATAATTTTGGCACCATAGACTCGTAGGGCCAAATTGGCCTATTACAGTGTTGTATGTCTAATTTTTATTTTAAATTAAAAAGATTTAATTTAAAACAAGTGCAGTGTGAGATCCATAAACTGAACTGGTTGTCCCATTTATTTATATCTCAGGGGATAAATTTATTTTTAAATTTAGACATACAGGACCTTTCGGCCCTCGAGCCCCTGCCGCCCAATTATACCAATTGACCTACACTCCCGGTACATTTTTGAATGGAGGGTGGAAACCAAACAACCTAGAGGAAACCCACGCAGACACGGGAAGATGGTACAAACTCCGTACCCAGTCGCTGGTGCTGTGTTACTGCGTTACTACGTTAATCCTGCTGCCGAAACATGCTTTGAAATGTTGGGATAATGGTAGCTAGGAGATGTGGTACTGATGACAAAGAGTAACAAAAGTTTTGGAGTAATTCAGCAGGCCACGCCGCATCCAATGTTTCAGGCCTGAGCCCTTCTTCAAGGTATGAGCAAATAGCGTGCAGGTTCCTGAATAAAATGGTGGGGGGGGGGAAGGAGAGAAGAGGAAAGAGGGAGGGGCAGGGGAGGATTACAGGCTGACAGGTAAGAGGTCATTGGCAGATATGGGTGGGAGGGAAGATGAGAAAAGGCTGGGAAGTGATAGGGGAAGGGGTTAGCTCACTGAATGGAGAGAGAGGGGATGGGGAAGGGAAGAGACAGGAGGGAAGGAGTCTAACAGAAACAGGAGAAATCACTGTTAAAGTCCTCTGGTTGGAGATGAGGTGTTATTCCTCCAATTTGTGGGTGGTCTCAGTCTGCCAGGCCATGAGACCATGAACTTGTGTTCTTTATTGAAGAGGGACTCTGGGCCAAATCGTCGATTATACAATAAAACCCCTGGCACCCAGCACCTATGGGGATTAGTAGATGCCAGATAAGTGAATTTTCCAGTTGCTTGAGATTGTGTGTTGCATGGATTGGCGAACTAACGATGAGGCGCTCCAATTTTAAACTTCTGTATTTTTTACCTATTCATTTTCTGGGGTTTTTTTGCCAGTTGCTTGAATTCTGGATGACAGGGGTGTTACTGTATATCTATTATTTTCTATGGACACTGAGTGAACTGTGTTATGCTAACCGTGCTGCAGAGATATCGAGAAAGATAATAAATATTTATTGTAAACGCATCAGATAGGACAAGGGAATCTGCCTGCTTCACTTCAGGTACAGGAAGTGCTCTGTTTGAGATGGGTTGTGAACGTGGCTCAGATCATCACACCCACCCCACTCTCTGCTTGTCGACCATCTGTAACTCCCACTGCCTTGGAAAAGCAATCAACATGTTAAAAGACTCATTCCACTCCAGCCTCATTTTTCTGTTGGCCATGAGAAAATAATATATCCTTCAGCAATCCAGCCACAGGACCCTGGCAGCAAAGAGAACACCCCTTGAACCTGACATTTAATCTCATCTGGTGAAATATTTCCAGAAGTAACGCAGAGAAAGGTTTGCAGGACATCCTGATCAATGGTGGTTATTGGATGAGTTGGAAGTCAGCACGTTATGGAAATGTCACATTCAGGACAAGTTTCAAGGCCATCGTTTATCAAGGTTCAAGTGGCAAATGATAACAGAGATGTGCCTAATGCTGTTTCTTAATAGTTTGTCAATGAGCAAAATGTTCAACACCTCCTGGCTTCTTGCAGAAGGTAATTAATCGTCCCATCAAATATAGACTCCTTCTTCACATTTAATACAAAACTGAATCTAACTTCATTCCAAAATGCAGGATTAAAAAGAGTTAATTTTTTTCTCTTCTGTTCACTGTGATTCATGTCTGGAGACATATTTGTTCAATGACATGATCACCAACACAGATTAACGAAGATCTCATCCTGAGTGTGGTGAAGCAGACTTTGGTTCTGATACTTCTAGGGAGGTTATGGGGTGGCTTTGATTGAATGGAGATTTTAACGATAATGCTGAGCTGAATATTGCTGGAACCTCTGCTCAGAACAGCACTCATCGCCACCACATTTGTCTCACATTCCTCCCACACTAGTCCCAAACCCCTCCCCACACTCCCCCCGCACTATTCCCACACTCCCTCCCATACAATCCCCAAACTTGCATAATTATTAGTGAAGCAGACAGTTCTTTGGCATCAGAATTGGAATTTATTGTAATGAACATCACGAAATTCATTGTTTTCCATCACAGTGTCAACGGTACTGTAAATTACGTTTCCTAAATAAAGAAACAGTCCAATAAAATAGGAGAAAGTGAGGTAGTGTCTACGGTTTTAGTGTTCATTCAGAAATGAAAGCGTCCCTGTAAAACCCACAAGTTCAAGTATCCTGACACCTCACTCCAATCTAACTGGGAAGTGTGACAGAGTACATAGAGGTGTTTGGGAGATAAATTGGGAAAGGTTTGTTAGAGCAGGTCACACACAAACACTTTACATTTTTGCAGGAGCTTTTGCAAGAGACTCACGATGGACTGTTGTTTGCAAAAAGGACAACAATGTAGCAACGTACAGCAGCAGCTTTGTCTGAAAAACAGTTTGCTGTCTGGAAGAGCAGGTGATCTTTGCAGGCAGAGGCAGAACAGCTGAGAGCGGGAGGGAGTGAGAGAGAAGAGAGACACAGACTTGGGTCCCAGAGGGACAAGCTGGCAAGCTTTGGAAGACGGCCTGGTCAAAGGAGAGGACTGGCTGTCCAGTGTTTCCCTTGGAATAGGAGAAACAGAAAGGAACTCTGTGGTGACCCAAAAGAAAGAGGTTATCATCAGCAAGGCACTGGACTGGCTGCCCTGGAACGAGAAAACTCTCTCTCTGAAAAACAACAAGAACCCTCCTGAGTGGTAACCATTGGCCTGTTAAGCACCAAGGCCCGGTGAACTTTATTAATGCTAACGTCTGTGCACAGTCCAAGAATTGCCTGCAACCAGTGAGATTGGACTGTGAACCAAAGAACTTTTCTAAACTTATATACACATTACACACAACTGCATTTAGAATTAGAGGAGAGATTAAGTAAGTCAATAGAGATAAGTTAAAGTTTGATTTTTTCATGTTCAAAGATAATTAAAAGCAACATGGTACACACACAAAAACACACAGTACGCTCTCGATAATTATCACATAAATAATTAAATAAATACATATCAATTTTTGGAATGATTTACATGGTTGCAGGATACTGTTCTCACAGCTTGCAGGAAGAAGCTATTCCCCATCCTCGCAATCCTGTTTTTGATGCTCCTGTATCTTCTTAAGGGACTGTGCGCAGGATGGAAAGGATCTATTGAGAACATCTACAGGGAACACTGCTGTTGGAGAGCAGCAGCAATCATCAAAGACCCTCACCACCTCCAGCACGCTCTGTTCTCGCAGCTGGCATCAGGAATGAGGTCTAGGTGCCACAAGACTCACACCAGCAGATTCAGAAACAGCGGCTCCCCCTCCACTGTCAGACTCCTCAACAACAAACTCAATCGGGGCTCATTTAGGGACCCTGATTCATGCACTTTATCGATATTCTTTTTGATCTCCCTGTATTCCACAGTTAGTTTGTTTACATTCATTATCCATTTACAGTTCTTTATTTGTTTACATATTTTATTTTTTGCACTACCAATTAGTGGTAATCCTGCCTCGCCTGCAGGAAAAAGGGAATCTCAGGGTTGTATGTGATGTCATGTATGTTCTCTGACAATAAATCTGAATCTATAATTTCTTGAGTCCTTTTTTTTCAATGTTTTTACTAATTTCATTTAGCAAATGTTACTGTGGGGTGCTGTTAGACAGAATCAGACACACACAAGGTAAAGACTGTACAACAGGCTTTAATCCACAAAGACTTCCACAGAGCCAGGCTGGCTATGGTTGCAGCAACTCTGACTGAGGCCTCGGGAGGCCGGCGCAGGCTTATATCCCAGAGGCTGATTGACACCCGAATGGGTGGGGCTTGATCCATTCAGGCCGACTGATTGACAGCCAGCCAGGTGTTGTCCTGCCCCCTTACACTCCTGCAGGTACAGAGGTTGCCCCCTGCAGTAGGCTGGTGGTGTACCACCACAGTTACATAGGTAAATAAACATGAATAGAACAATAATCAATTTACAAGATACTAATATCTTGTAAGATACTAATTTACAAGATACTAATGACAAAACCTACATTACATTTAAAAAATAGAGTACATGCAAAAAGAAAGAAAAGAAACAGATTTGACTCCCTACCTAAAGGGGCTGTTGGCAAACTACGTCGGCCACTGTCTGATAATGAAAAAAAATCAAGAATCAAGAAAGAACCCCATAAAGAAATAAAGTTTACAGGGGAGGAGTCACATGATGGAGTAATGGCCGGTCGGGGAACTCCAGCCCTCTCCGGAAAAGTTTAAAAAAAACAGAGAAAACACAAAGGCACAAACACGAAAATTAAAATAAAGTGAAAGTAAAGGTGGGAAGAAAATGGCAACGAAGAAAGAAAAGTCGAAAGCAACGGGAAGAAGAGAAGATGAAAAGACATCAGAAGAAGAAGATGAAGGCCTTACCTGTCCGAGGAGGCCCGCTGTGGAGAGAGAAGCCTGCTCCCTCAGGTCAGTCGAAGTCCCAAGCTTGGGCCTACAAAAATGGCTCGAGGAGTCGCGCATGTGCGATGCGCAAGACAAAAAAACACTGACGGGAGGGGGGACCAGCTGAGGAGTCGATCTCCACAGCTGAAAATGACAGCTACAGCACAACAACAAGAGGAGAACATAGAAAACAATGAGAACAAGAAAGAAGAGAGTAAAAAGAAATCAAAGAAACAACAGATGACCAACCCGGAGGAAGAAGAAGAGGAAGAACACAGAGAAATGGAAGAAGAAGGGAAAGGCAAGACAATGGATATATTTTTTTTAAAGAATATATGGAATCAGTAAAAGAATGGTAATCACAAGAATTTAGTGAAATAAAAAGAAGAATAAAAAGTACAGAAGAAAAAATGAATAGATTAGAGATGGTCATGTCAGATATAGGAAAAAGAGTGGACAAGGTGGAAGAACGAGAAACAGCCGTAGAAATGGAAGTAGAGGACTTCAAAAAGAAATTAGAAGAATCTAATAAAAATGTTAAAGAGACACAAGAGCTGTTAGATCAGAAGATAGATATAATGGAAAATTATAATAGAAGAAATAATGTAAAGATAGTGGGCCTTAAGGAAGATGAAGAAGGCAAGAATATGAGAGAATTTATAAAAGATTGGAACCCCAGGGTCCTAGGAACACCAGAATTACAGGAAGAAATGGAAATAGAAAGGGCACATAGAACATTAACCCCTAAATCACAGCCACAACAAAAACCAAGATCCATTTTAATAAAATTCCTAAGATATACAACAAGAGAAAATATATTGGAGAAATAAGAGAAGACAAAAAGCTACTGGAATACAAAGGTCAAAAATTTTTTTCTATCCAGATATAAGTTTTGAACTCCTGAAGAAGAGGAAGGAGTTTAATACAGCAAAAGCGATCCTATGGAAAAAAGGATATAAATTTATGCTAAAGTACCAGCGGTACTTAAAATAGTTATTCCAGGGCAGCAAAACAGACTATTCTCGGATCCGGAGGAAGCATGAAAATTTGCAGAATAACTACAAAACAGACAGAGAGATGAAGACATGTAACGATAGCAAAAATGACCACGAACTATATGTATGTGTGTATATGTGTGTGTACATGAGTGTATTTGTATTTAAAAGAAAATATATAGAGTATAGATAAGAATTAATAAGGGAAAGAAAGGGAAGAGAGGAAGTAAGGAGGGAATTAAGAGAGTGACCTTTGTTGTATATGAAAATTAAAATCTTTTCTGGGGGGGCTGGGTGGGGAGGAGTTACGGTCACTGCGAAATCAGTTGACGCTTGCGAGTGAATTCGCAAATCCAAATGGAGAGGGAAGATGTGGTTGCCCGACAAGGGATAAAGGGCAACTCAGGAAGGAGAGGGGATAGTGGGGTTAAAGAAATTTTAGACAGGAGAATAAGGGAAATGTTTGATGTTTTAGAAATGTTGTCTTATAAAGTGTTCAAAAAAAGAAAGCAGAAATGGATAAGAAGGAAAGGTGATGATGAGGAAACGTAAAGGAAAGATAAACAAAGTATGAAATGGCTATGTTGAACTATATGACTTTAAATATTAACAGAATACATAACCAAATCAAAAGGAAGAAACTGCTAAATTTACTGAAAAAAGAAAAAATTGATATAGCATTCATGCAAGAAACACACTTAACTGAAGTGGAGCACAAGAAATTAAAGAGAGATTGGATAGGACATGTAACAGCAGCGTCATATAATTCAAAAGCTAGAGGAGTAGCTATATTAATCAGTAAAAATGTACCAATTAAAATAGAAGAGGAAATAATAGATCCAGCAGGGAGATATGTAATGATAAAATGTCAGATATATTCAGAGTTTTGGAATTTACTCAATGTATATTCACCTAACGAAGAAGATCAAAAATTTATGCAAGATATTTTTTTGAAGATAGCAGACACGCAAGGGAACATACTAATAGGAGGGGATTTCAACCTTAATTTGGATTCAAACATGGATAAAACTGGGAAAAAAATTAACAGAAAGAACAAAGTAACCAAATTTATAATTAAATTGATGCAAGAAAATGCAACTTTTGGATATATGGAGGAAACAACACCCAAAGGAAAAGGAATATTCATATTATTCGGGTAGACATAAACATACTCAAGAATAGACCTATTCCTGTTATCAGCTCGCATGCAAGAGAGAGTTAGGAAAACAGAATATAAAGCTAGAATATTATCAGACCACTCACCCCTGATATTGACAATAGAGTTAGAGGACATCCCTCCAAGAATGTATAGATGGAGATTAAACTCCATGCTACTTAAAAGGCAGGATTTTAGAGAATTCATTGAAAGACAAATTAAAATGTACTTTGAAATAAATACGGAATCAGTGAAAGATAAGTTTATACTATGGGACGCAATGAAAGCATTCATCAGAGGGCAAATAATAAGTTATGTAACCAAGATGAAGAAGGACTACAATCAGGAAACAGAGCAGTTGGAAAGGGAAATAGCAAATATAGAAAAAGAATTAGGATTGAAGGAAGACACAACTAAAAGAAGAGAATTGGCAGATAAAAAAATAAAATATGAAACACTACAAACATATAAGGTGGAGAAGAACATAATGAAGACAAAACAGAAATATTATGAACTAGGAGAAAAAACGCACAAAATTCTAGCATGGCAGCTTAAGACAGAACAAACTAAGAGAATGGTATTGGCATCAAGGAAAAAAGACAAACAAATCACATATAATCCAACGGAGATTAATGAAAACTTCAGAGAATTCTACGAACAATTATACCAAACTGAAAATGAAGGGAAAGAAGACAAAATAGATGAATTTTTAACTAAAATTGAACTACCGAAATTACAAACAGAGGAACAAAATAAATTAACAGAACCATTTGAAATAGTAGAAATACAAGAGATAATAAAAAAACTACCGAATAATAAAACACCAGGAGAGGATGGATTCCCAATAGAATTCTATAAAACATTTAAAGATTTATTAATTCCTCCCCTCCTGGAAGTAATCAACCAGATTGATAAAACACAAAGCTTACCAGATTCATGCAAAACAGCAATAATTACAGTAATACCAAAGACAGGGAAAGATCCACTCGCACCAGCATCATATAGACCAATATCTTTACTTAACACAGATTATAAGATAATAGCTAAACTATTAGCAAACAGATTAGCCGACTATGTACCAAAAAAAGTAAATCTAGACCAAACTGGATTTATTAAAAAAAGACGAACAACAGACAATATTTGTAAATTTATTAACTTAATTCATGCAGTAGAAGGAAATAAAGCTCCAACAGTAGCGGTTGCTTTAGACGCAGAGAAGGCCTTTGACAGAGTAGAATGGAATTATTTATTCAAAGTACTACAAACCAGAGAAATATATTAATTGGATTAAAGCATTATATAAGGGGCCATTGGCGAAAGTGACAGTAAATGGATATTTTTCAAAACAATTTAACTTAAGCAGATCAACAAGGCAGGGATGCCCATTATCGCCCTTATTGTTCGCATTAGCCATAGAACCACTAGCAGAACTGATAAGAACAGAAAATAAAATAAAAGGGATAAAAATAAAAGACAAAGAATATAACCATATAACCATATAACCATTTACGGAGCGGAAACAGGCCATGTTGGCCTTTTGAGTCCACACCGGTTCACTGATTTTGTGCGCCCTCTTCAGGCATTGGTCCCGGTAGATCTTCATTCAATAACGATGGGCGAATTCAATGCAGGTGGAATCAGTCATAGAAATGTTTGTGAAACGTGCAGTTCAATATTTCTGTTAGGATTTTATTCCCATCATTCAGATCCTGGAGTAGACTTTCTTGACATGAGAAGTCCAGAAATAAGCAACCTTCCCAGGTTCAAGAGGTAACTGTGATAGAAATTCCTCTAAGTTTCAGGTCAGAAATTCACCATTCAATTTTTCTTTGTCATTTGTGTTCTTTGCAGAGATCTCTAATGTTTCCAAAGGTTCTGTACCAATATTCTCCAGTTTGATGCCATTCCCCATTAAAGAGTTGAACAGATGCACTATTAAATATCTCATCACCTGACAATGGCACCAATGTCTGAACAGATCGTGGAAGAAAAGTAGTAATTTGTAGCCGCGGTAATGCTGGGACAACTTCCACAGTATAGCCGTTAACTTTTACTCCAGACAAATTTTCTAACAGGCAGTCACTGGTCACACCAAAAACAGATGTTTGGTAACCATTTACATAAAATCAGTTTATTTGCAGATTACGTTATAGTATACTTAACAGAACCAGAAATATCAATAAAAGAATTACATAAGAAATTGAAGGAATATGGAGAAGTGTCGGGATACAAGGTTAATGCAAATAAAAGTGAAGCAATGCCAATGAATAATGAGGATTTCTCAAAATTTAAGAAAGAATCACCATTCAGATGGCAAATGCAAGCAATGCGATACCTAGGTATACAAATAAATAAAAACCTCGGCCATCTATATAAACTCAATTATTATCCACTAATGAAAAAATTAAAGGACGACTTAGAGCATTGGAAGGACTTACCACTAACACCAATAGGAAGGATAAACTGTATTAAAATGAACATTTTCCCAAGGATACAATACCTATTTCAGGCATTGCCAATACACTTGACAGAGAAATTCTTCAAGGAGTTAAAGAAAATAATAAGGAAATTTTTATGGAAAAGGGGGAAACCGAGGATAGCACTAGATAAATTAACAGAATGGTATAAACAAGGAGGCTTACAACTACCAAACTTTCAAAATTATTATAGAGCTGCACAATTAAGATACCTATCAGATTTTTATCAAACAAGGGAAAAGCCAGATTGGACTAGATTAGAACTAGATAAAATAGGGGAGAAGATACCCAAACATATATTATATAAATGGGATGAAAAATTGGTACAACGTAGGAATTCTCCAGTATTACATCATCTGCTCAATATTTGGAAGAAGATTCATGTAGAAAGGAATAAAACAAATTACCAACTACCAAAACTAATACTGACGCAAAATCAGCTAATCCCTTTTACAATAGATAACCTTTCCTTTAGAGAATGGTAGAAAAAAGGGATCAAAAGAATAGAAAATTGCTTTTCGGGAAATAAATTATTATCCTTTGAACAAATGAAGGATAAATATAATATAACTCACGATACAGTGTTGGCATACTACCAACTGAAATCCTACTTGAAGGACAAATTGGGAAGCAGTCTGAGGTTACCAGAGGGAAGTAATTTTAAATATGTGATTACAGACACAATGATAATCAAAAAATTTATAACAAACATGTATATTAAACTACAAGAAAAGGAGAATGAGGAAACAAATGGTAAAACTAAACAAAAATGGGAACAAGATCTAAACATAAAGATAAAGAAGGAAACATGGGAGAAGTAATGCTCAGGAACTATGAGAAATACAATAAATACGAGGTTATGTATGATACAATATAACTGGATACACAGGCTATATATTACACCTCAAAAGTTAAATAAATGGGACCCAACAGTATCTAACAGATGTTTTCGCTGTAAAAAGGAAATGGGAACAACAATTCATGCAATCTGGACATGTGAGAAAGTGAAAAAATTTTGGGAAGATCTAAACCAGATATTAAATAAAATCACAAAAAGCAATATACCAAAAAATCCCAGAGATCTTCCTCCTAAGTAACATAAAAAACAAAGAATTTGGACTTGATTTGGATGGTGCACAAAAAAGATTTGTTATGATAGCCCTAGCTGTAGCAAAAAAATGTATTATGTCAGCCTGGAAATTAGAAGATAACTTGAGAATACAACAATGGTATATAGAAATGAATAAATGTATTCAATTAGAAAAAATAACATATAATTTAAGAAATAATATTACAATATTTGAACAAATATGGGAGCCATACATGAAACATAATAGAGAAAACCTACCGGGGACATCTACCACCTAAAATGACAGAAGGAGAAGAGAATGAAAAGAACTGACTCAGTGGAATTTCTTGTTTATTTTTATTGAGTGACAACATTGTTTGACGGGTTTAATGTATCTTAGATTCTGAACTTTAAATGAATGGGAGGGGAGGTAGGGAGGGTGGGATGGGAAGAGGGAGGGGGGTAGAAAATGACACTGTATATATTTGGAAAGGAAAATGTATGTATCTTGATCAATGTGGTTTATAGTGTGAAAAATAAATAATTTAAAAATAAAAAAAAGAAATAAAGTTTACATTCATTACAGGAGTGGGACTTGCAATTTTATTTTTTCTAAAGACAAACAAGCCATCGTAGCAGACAGCCATTTAGTGTGAGTGGGAGGGACAGCATCTTTCCATTTCATTAGTAAGCCACCCCCCCCACCCCAGGGAGGCAAAAGCGATGACATGGGATGGTGAAGAATCATTGGGCCCATGTATTCCAAACAAGGCAATAAAAGGAGATGGGGCTAAATTAAGATAGTGTACGAAATACGCCTTCCCAATGATTGCGAAGAACGTAACCAAGACATACTTACACTGGACAAACTTCTCTTGCATGAATATATAAACCTTAAACCATTTTACTTTATTTTCTTTGAAAACATTTAACCGCCGCTGCATCTGCAGGTTCCTCCCCCTCCACAGAGCCGCCCAAAAGATGAACAATAACCTAGTTTACAGATAAACCCTCTGGACTCGGGCGATTCTTCCTAAACTTTAAGAGAGTCAACCCAATGGCGAGCGGCATTGACCAGCTCTTCATCCTGGGTTGTTTCACGTAAGTTTATTCAAACAGCTGCTATGAGCAAAGCCTGACCAAGGCACTCCACTGGCTGAATATTTGCTCCCATCATGTGTAACTTCAGAGAACATTTACTTTGACAATTTTAAAAGTACAATTTTTTAAACCTATTATTTCATTCTTATATTTTTTTTAATTTAGTTTCCTCGATTTTTTTTTTGCCAGTTGCTTGAATTTGGATACCAAGAGTTTTATTGCAAAACAAAATGCAAAGAAAAGGTTCAGTGAAAGACAGTGCAAGTAATCATCCTCTTTGACCATTGTTCCCCTTCAGCTTGACTTGCCTCTCTCTGCAGTCATTACGCTGCACTCTCTCTGGAATCATATTACTGTTTTATCTCGCACACTCATCCAAGAATGCTTTATAACAGTTAAAATAAAATAGGCAGGCTAAATAGTTAAGGAGGATGAAGGGAACTTGGCTGGAACAACATAAGGAGTATCGATGGCCATCAACAAGCTACAAGTACTTTGTGCTTGCTAAGGCGGGAGTGTTAACACTGATGATGCACTAAACTTCACGCTGATGTGAATTTATGGCCATGGGATAAAAGGTTGTTTTTGTTCCTGTTATCCATTTAGCTTGTGGGTAATTCATCGAATGTGAGTGCGTTTTCTTGGCGTTCAAAACAAGAGCCCCCCACCCTTCACTTCCTTGATAATCCTCACTGCCAACTTAAGATGATTCTTATAAGAAATGGCCTGCATGAGGAAGATTTAGGTCAGCATGTCTCAAAGAGACCATCACCATGCTTCTTCATTACCTGCCCTGGTCATTGATTTCTGGTAATGCACCACGCAGTACCAGCAGCCGTAAGTCACTCAAGTTGCAAGGTAGCTCGCCAAATCGGTCATAACTGCCATTGCTTCAGCAATGCGTTATGTGAAGATTCATTAAACACTCAAGAAGATCCAAAAGTCTCCTAAGTTGTCCCATTCTCAAGTGACATCCTCAGTCCTGGAAGGTTCATCAGACTGACAGAAAAAGGGAAAAAAGATATTGATTGATAGTCTGCAATGGCCTGTTGAAAAGTAAAGGGTGTGTGTGTGTGTGTGTGTGTGTGTGTGTGTGTGTGTGTGTGTGTGTGTGTGTGTGTGTGTGTGTGTGTGTGTGTGTGTGTGTGTGTGTGTGTGTGTGTGTGTGTGCGTGCGTGCGCGCATGTGTTGTACGGTGCATGTGTGTGTGAGTACACGCACACGTTCAGGTCTGTGTGTATCAATGGTGACTAGTACTGAATACAGAAGGCTAAAGTAAGAGATGTCACGATTGGTTACTTCCAGTCTGGACTGAAAATACATTGAACAGGAAAAAAGCAAGAGAAAAGGCTTGCATTACCTTTGGCAACGCCTGGATGGGTGCGGAGAGAATGATTCCATCATGGAGGTGCATCGAATTCGACAACATCCATTTCAAACTGACACAAGGCCAAACATTTTCCCTCTCAGAATTGTGAAACTCATCCTCCCCTAGAGCAGCGGAAGCAGAGGGTTTGAATATTCCTGAGGCCGAGCTAGTAAAGTGGGGATGGGAGCCACAATCAGAGCGACCATGATCTCATCATGAAATCGTAGAGTAAGCTCAAGGGACTTAAGAGAAATTAAAATTAAGAGAAAGTGAAGTAGGGTCTGTGGTTCATTGTCCATTGAAAAATCTGATGCTGGAAAGGAAGCAGATTTTGTTCATCTTCGGGTTCCTGTACGTCCTTCCTGGTGGTAGCAGTCTGAAGGTGGCATGGCTTGGTTGGTGCGGCAGTGGCTTCCTTGAGACGCCACCTCTTGTAGATGTCCTCGATGGAGTGAAGATGATGGCGCTGGCTGAGTTCTCAGCTCTCTTTATTTCTTTTTCCCTGTCCTGTGCATTGGTACTTCCACACCACACAGTGATGTAACCAGTTAGAATGCTCTCCACGCTACACCTGTAGAAATTTGCAAGAGTCTTTGGCAAATCTCCTCAAACTCCTTGTGAAGTATAGCCACTGGCGAGCCTTTTTCATGATTGCATCGACATGGATAGATCTTCAGAGATGTTCACACCCGGAAACTCAGCAGGTCGCGCAGTGTTCTTAATGTACCAAAGTTATGTGACCAACATTTCGGGCTGGAGTCCTTCGTCAAGTATCCTTGCTGCATGAAGAACGCTGTGTGACCTGCTGAGTTTCTCCAACACTCTAGTGTATCAAAATCCAGTAAAATGCTTAGTGTGCTGTGCTCTCCAACCAACTCTAAACAGTAGTCCTCTCTCTCTGGCACCACGGTGGATGTAAAAATTCACCGAAAATAACAACATAAAAGCAAAGTAGCAAGATTAACAAGACAATGGTCAAACTGGGTTTCTAGTGCTTGAATGTCACAGGCAAATCAGATCTGCATCTGCAGGTTCCACTGTCTGCCTCCACAGAGCCGCCCGAAAGATGAACAATAACATTAACACCACACCCCTCCCCCAAAGTTTACAGATGAAGCCTCTGACCTCGGCTTTATCAGGGATAAGGAATCGCTTTAAGAGAGTCACCCCAATAGCGAGCGGCATCAACCAGCTGGGCGGCGCCATCGCTGATTCACACAACTTTATTCAAACAGCTGCTACGAGCCAAGTCCGACCAAGGCCCTCCACTGGCTGAATATCTCCTCTGATCTTCACCAAAGGTCTATGTGTTACCTCAGAGAACAATTACTTCTACAATTTTAAACTTGTGTATTTTTTTTACCTATTATTTTATTCTTATTCATTTTAATTTTCTACAATTTATTTTACTCAATTTTTTTGCTGGTTGCTTGTATTCCGGATATCAGGGGTATTATTGTATGTATAGAGTGGCACAGTTTGCACAACGAGATTACAGCACCGTGGCCTGGATTCGAATCCGGCGCTGTCTGTAAGGAGTTTATACATTCTCCTCTTGACCTGGGTTTTCTCCAGGTGCTCTGGTTTCAGATTTTCAGATTTCAGATTTATTGTCAGAGAACATACATGACATCATATACAACCCTGAGATTCCTTTTTTTTCCTTCAGGCAAGGCAGAATTACCACTAACTGGTAGTGCACAAAAAAACATGTACACAGCGTGAACATATAAACAAACAAAGAACTGTAAACAGATAATGAATGTAAACAAACTAACTGTGCAATACAGGAAGATCAAAAAGAAAATCAATAAAGTGCCCAAGTCAGAGTCCATAAATGAGTCCCTGATTGAGTTTGATGATTGAGGGGTAGCAGCTGTTCCTGAACCTGGTGGTGTGAGTCTTGTGGCAACTACACCTCTTTCCTGATGACAGCAGCGAGAACAGTGCTGGGTGGTGAGGGTCCTTGATGATTACTGCTGCTCTCCGACGGCAGCGATCCCCGTAGATGTGCTCAATAGTGGGGAAGGATTTTTCTCCCATATTCCTAAGACATATGGGGTTAGCAGGTTCATTGGTCATATGGTTGTAATTAGGCAACGTGAGCTGGTTACTGTTCTGTATCTCTAACAGAACAACAGTTAATCAGTGCCAGTTCACCCAGTAGTATCAGTGTCAATCACTTCTAGAACTGTGATAGCACAGGCCCTCAAATACATATCCAGGCTCTGCTTAAACAAGACAGGCCTTTCTCCCTAATGTGTGCTTGATCTCGTCCCCTACCATTGTCTCACACTCTTGGCAGCAATGTACGCAATGATCAGAATGTGGTCTAACTAGTGTACAAGGTGCCAGCACAGCCTCCCTGCCCACATGCCTCATTTCTATATCTCATCTTCCTGCCCATGATCCAGATACCTCCATACATATAAAACCACATAACAATTACAGCACAGAAACAAGCCCTTCTAGTCAAACCAAGTACTCTCTTCTAGTCCCACCTACCTGAACCCTGCCCATAACCTTCCATACCCCTACCCCCCCCCCCTCCCCAATCCTTTACCTATCCAATTTTTCCTTAAATGACAAAATTGACCCTGTTGCCACTACTTCTCCCGGAAACTCATTCCACACAGCCACCATTCTCTGTGAAAAAGTTCCCACTCATGTTACTTCTAAACTCTTTCCCCTTAACTCTTAACTCATGATCTCGTTTCAATCTCTCCTACCCTCAATGGAAAAAGCCTATCCACATCAACTCTATCCTTCCCTCTCATAATCGTAAATACCTCTATCAAGTCCCCTCTCAACCTTCTATGCTCCAAAGAATAAAGACCTAATTTGCTCAATATTTCTTTATAATCTAGATTCTGAAACCTAGGTAACATTTTTGTAAATCTTCTCTGCTCTCTCTCTCTACCCTGTTGATATCCTTCTGACAATTCGGTGACCAGAACTGCGCTCCAAATTTGGCCTCACCAATGCCTTATACAGTCTCAACATCACTTTCCAAATCCTATATTCTATGCTTTGATTTCTAAAGGCCAGCAGAGCCCCGCCTGCATATTCTGAATGTCCTTTATCGAAGGCTTGTGACGTGTCTGCAGTTACTGCAAGCCAGGGAGAGACAGTAAAGCTCCTTCCCTGAAGGATATTACAGAACCAGATGGCTCTACAATAGAAATCTGTTGGTTTTGTGCTCAAAACAACACACTGCAGCAACGACCAAGGATTTTTTTTTTTTTTGACAGGGTTTTCCAATCCTGAGACCTCAAACACCCCGGGGGAAGAAGTCAAACTTGCAGATGCCTCTGGCTTCAAAACTGCACACCATCCTGGGCTGTGCATACCTTGACCGTTTCTTCATTGCATGCCAATCTCCCCTACCCAGCAGCATTCTGGGAGCACCTTCACCACAGCTTCTCAAGGACGTGCCTCATTCCAGTGGGTAATTAGCGATGTGCAATAAATGCTGGTCACTCCGCAACAGCTGCCTCCTGTATGTTTATTACTGAATTCCAAGTGTTTCTGACAGCTCTGCTCTGTACTAAACCCATTTCCCGCATTTCTCCTTTGCCCTCTAGTTTTGAAGATGTCCTTCTAAGCTTCAAGAATTAAACTGAACCCCAGCACCAACTCCATCCACTCTTTCAATATTCTTTGCACCTAACAGTAAAATGTGACCATCAGTTCAATAACACTCTTGTCTCTGGTGTACGTTGAATCCAACTAAACATGCCATTGTTTTTAACTAGCTTGGATACATTTCCTGTGGGTAGCCATGGGTACCTGCATGAGCCCCAGCCAGCTATGCCTGACTTTTTGTTGGCTATGTGGAGCAATCCATGCTACGTAGGCAAGGCCCCTCAACTCTTCCTCCTCCATTACTTTGGTGCTGTTTCATGCCGAGTTCATTGATTTCATCCACTTTGCTGCCAACTTCCATCCTGACCTGAAATTCACTTTGTGCATCTCTAGCAATGCTCTCCCTATCCTTGATCTCTCTGTCTCCATCTCAGGAGACAAAGTCTCGACAGGCATCTTCTACAAACCTACCAACTCCCACAGCTACCCCAACTAAACCTCTTCAGACCCTGTCCCCTGTTAGGAATCTATTCCCTTCTCTCAATTTCTCCGTCTCCATCCCAGGACAAGATCTTCCATGCCAGATCATCAGAGATGCCCTCCTTCTTCAAGCAACATGGCTTTCCCTCGACCACCATCAACTTGGCCATCACGCGCATATCCTCCATTACCCACACATTTACCCTGGCTCTCTCTGCCCTCACTCACAAGGTCAAGATTCCCCTTGTCCTCACCTACCACTCCACCTCACTCCTTGTCTAACCTATCCTTCTAAGCCATTTCCACCATCTACCATGTGATCCCACCACCAGATGCATATTCCCCTCTCCTGCCTTCTCCGGCTTCTGCAGGCCTTGCTCCCTCTGTGACTCCCTTGTTCACTCCTCCCTCTCCACCAATCGTTCCCTTGGGACCTACCGCTGTGACCACAAGACATGCTCTACTTGTTCCCACACCATCATTTTGGGCCCAAAACAGTTCGTCAAAGTGAAGCAATGTTTCACTTGTGAATCTGCAAGGGCCATCTACTGCATCGGGTGCTCCCGCTGTGGTCTCCTCTACATCAGGGAGACTGGCCGGAGACTGGGAGATTGCTTTGTCGGGCAGCTCGGCTCTGTCCGCTGCAATAGCATGGATCTCCCAGTGGCCATCCATTTCAACACGCACACAGACGGACGCACGCACGCACTGACACTCACACGCGGACGGATATGTCCATGTGCATACACATGCGCGCGCGCAAGATCATATCGCTCATTCGTAATCACCTGCTCCCTCACTGCCTTTCAGAGCGAAGATTTCCCTTCGAGTGAATCCGAGGCAGACGGAGATTATGTTCTGTTGGCCCAGCGTGAAGTCCTCTTACTAATCAAAGCTTTTCACAGTGGCCACATGAAGGTCTGAACTTCTGACTTCCTATTCTAATCGTAGAGAATAAGATAAATAGCTTAATTATAAATCACATCACAACTATTAACCTTTGTCACTCTTGCCACTTTAAGATTCATGAAGTATTAAATAATTTGTGAATTCTATTTCAGTCATTATTAAAGCACTCTTCAATTTCTTTGACTTTCCTGGTTTTTATCACCAAAGATTTCCCCTTGTATTTAGCAAGCGTTCTTTAAAAAGCAAGCATTTGTGCTTTACAAGAGAATTTCAGATAAAAGAGTGCTTTCTCTGTCATGAGTCATTGCTTCAAGGCTTCTTTTGCAAGGGTTTTGGTAGGGGGAGGAGAGGGAGGTAGAGGCCTTAGATAGAGGGGCTTTTCTTTTTTCTTCTTATATATACCATGTAAATTTTTTTATGTACAATTTTTTTTAACTTGTGTAATGTAATTCATATTGTGAAGTAAAATTAATAAATAAAATATTAAAAAAAAGATTGAATGTGAAGAAATAACAAGGATAAATTCTCAAACGGTCAGTCATATGGTGATAGAGTCAAAAAAGCATAGAAAGAGGCCCTTTAGCCCATCAAGTATTTGTTGACCAAATGCTACCCTGCACTGATCCCATTTTATTCTCCGTACATTCCTTTCTGCTCCAAAGATAAATTTGGTTCTGCATAGACGTGCTACTGAGGATCTTCAGGACTGTATCCAAAAGGGTCAATTGTCCTTTGCTGTTTCATCAACAATTTTCCATCTATCTTAAGGTCTGTGCATCGTATCATACCATAAATCTGAAGTGCTCACACCAGGCTGCCTAATGGCCCGTGACTGGCTGAAGGGGTACCAGATGCTAGAAGCGGGACGCGAGAGTGCACCGAGGGTGCTGATTGTGTCAGAGGTTTACACCTGGAGCTCGGACCAATGATTTGGACTGACGTCTGTGCACCTGGAGAGGCTGTGGCGGGCTGGAGGCGCATCCATGGACACTCAGTAGGCCTTTTCATGCCACTGAATCTTAAGACCTGGGTAAAGTTCCTGGGAAGGCTGCACTTCCCGGGCTTTACTTGCCTGCAAAAATCGGCAACCGGGCATTTTATGGGTGGGGGGGGGTCCTCGCCGCCAGCGATGACACTGCGAGTGATACGTTTACGCACTTACAGGAAGTCCCACAGGGAATCCCTTCACTCCTCCAAGTTTGCTGCAAGACCGCCGCTGTTAGTTTAAATAGAGTGTCGCATATTTTGTATCATGGAAAGTGCTGATTTATGTCCATACTTGCAAAAAATTCTCTTCAGTGGACAAACCTTATCTTGGATCTTTACTGAGGTGATCATAAGGCATCAGTCATCTGTGCGGGAGGCACCTTAAACCACAGCGAGATTGGAGACATTCCACCCCATTAAACCTGTGCCAGCCACTTACGCCAAATTAACCCAGCAATCCCATACGTTTTTGACGGGTTGGAGCAAACCAAAGCCCCTGGAGGAAACCCACGCAGACACGGGGAGATTGTACAAACTCCTTATAGACAGCGCGGGATTCGAACCTGATGTATCATAATAGCATCACTGATTTCTCTCTTGCACGTCTATATTCCACGAGCATGTTGTTTAATCTCGACTGCCTAAATCTGACATGCATTTTCCTGAACAGAGCTTCAGCATTCCTCTACGACCTGGGGTTCGTGGAACTTGCCAAGTTTGCTTCACACCCAAACAGATTCAGATTTATTGTCAGATCCCATACTTGACATCGCGTACAACACCGAGATTCTTTATATCCTGCGGGCCAAGCAGAATTACCACTTTTTGGTAGTGCAAAAGAAAACCTGATTAACGTACATATGTCAACAAATAAAGAAATAAAAACAAACTGACTGTGCAATGCAGAGAGAAAAAGAACAAAAAAATCAAAACAGTGCAAAAATAAGAGTCCTTAAAATGAGCCACTGATTGAGTTTATGGTTGAGGAAACTGATGGGGGAGGAGTAGAACCTGGTGGTGCAAGTCTTGTGGCACCAACTCCTTCCTGATGGTAGGAGCTGAGTGGTGTGGATCCTTGATGATTGCTGCTGCTCTCCCATGGCAGTGTTCCCCGTAGATGTCCTCGATGGTGGTGAGTCCTGGGCTGTGTTCATTATCTTTTGGAGAGCTTGCAGATAACTCACCTTTACGATGGAAATGATGGAAGAGCAGACTTGGAGAGCTATTGGCCTCATTCTACTTTGATTTTTTTAAATCTCAACATTATTTTTAGAAAAAAAAACATTTCTAAGGATGCTATTAAATCACATTTGACACTGTTTGGCATTTCCTGTCACTTTACAGCATTCAAGGTACAATTTATAATGCTGCTCATTCACAGAATTCAGTAGGAAGTAAAAGCATAAGAACTGCTTGGAGGAATCTATAGCCCAGTACATCACTTGCTGCAGGGTCTTCTAATGAAGAAGAATTTGAAGATGTCAAGGTTTGACGTGGAAAATATACCTCTGGAGAAATTGCTAACATGGTAAAAGGTGTTCCCTTCATAAACTCAAGATATGAGTGTTTACAGACTGCTTGGAAATGAGCAAAAGCGTGTTACTGATCCTTCCAGTGGTAGAGGAGGTATGGACAATGCAGGAGCATGAATGAATGAGCCCACTCGGGCTGCGGGCTGGTGGCAGCTTGTGGTCGAAGGACCCACGCAGTCTGCAGGGCTGCTGGAGACTGGCTCATGGGATCCGGGTGTCTGAACTGGGATTTGAGAAGGTGGCTGAGGGCAAGGAGGGCTTTTGAAGGGGCCTCGGGTGCTGAATGCTTCCTGATCGTGTCAGAGGCTTGGATCTAGGACTTGCATTGCTGATAGATTTGGCAGGTGGCTGCAGGAGCATTGGAGGTGAATCCACAGACATTCAGTTACATTTTTGACATATAACTGATGGTTTCTTTCCATTGGCAATTATCTCACCTACCTTCTGGAATGGGTGTTCACACTGAAACAACCAGAAGGCCAAAAATTCTGATTTCACCACACATTTACCTGAGGTGCGGCGTTTTCAGTTGACACGGGACGCCATTGCGTCGACGTCGACCGTGACGTATAACCTACGTGTGACGTACAGCATTGGGCGTCAACAATAACGTCTCAATGATTTAGCCCATTGCTGCCAAAAACCTGCAGCTGTGTTTAGACTGCAGGCGTTCTGTGAAACTCACTAGGGGTCCAGGACCTTTTAGACAGATTGTGTTCCAGAATTTTGGGAACAATTTTCTGGAACGCAGCGACTGTGTAAAAAACATAAGGGTCTCTGAAGGGACTCTCTTTTGCTTCTCTTTCTTCTATTGTAAAGGACACCAGACAATGCTCATAATGAATCTTTGTTTGCCTTTCGACAGACACTCGCTGTTGCCATCAGGAAAGAGTCTAAGGGCCATAAGACTCGCACCCACCAGGTTCAGGAACAGCTGCTCCCCTTCCACCATCAGACCCCTCAACCACAAACTCAATCAGGGGCTCATTTAATGACTCTTACTTGTGCACTTTATCGATTTTCTTTTTGTTCTCTCTGTATTGCAGTCAGTATGTTTACATTCATTGTCTGTTTCCAGTTCTTTTGTTTGTTTACATGTTTGCGCTGTGTACAATTAATTTTTTTGAACTACCAACTAATGGCAATTCTGCCTTGCCCACAGGAGAAAGGAATCTCAGGATTGTATGTGAATGTCATGTATGTACTCAGACAATAAATCTAAAATCTAAAGAGTCTGTAAAGCAAAAAAACATACAAACTGCTGGAGGAACTCAGCATATCAGGTTGCAGAATCTACCCTTTCTGCCTCCAGATACTGCCTGGACCATCCGAATGCCTTCAATGGTATGTTTTCTTTTGCTACAGCTCATTTAACATGTAAACTCTGGTGTCTCCAAATGACCAAGGGGGATCAATTGCTTCTTTTGTGAGCAACTCCATTTACAAAGTTCACTTGCATTTGGAAAAGGGCTCATTATTCTCTGAAACATGATGAATCATTGGTGCTAAAGCCGCAGTACCTGAGGGACAGGGAAAGAAATTCTGATTCGGTTGGACCGATTTTACCACAGTGATGCTTTGCATCCAGCTGGCTGCATTTGAAGCTTTTTTTGGATTATTACTTGCCCTGCATGTGGAAGGACAGGTGCAGAGTGTGTGGGACGTTGGAGGCCAGATCGACAATCCCCTCCTGTGTCATGTGCCTGACTCCTTCAGAATTGGATGAAGCCAGAAGCCCACTAATGTGGTATCAGACAACATGAGGAGATCTGATATGTCACCATGTAGTCAGTGCCTCGACTTCCTCAGAAGTTTGCGGAGGTTTAGTATGATATCCCTGGCAAATTTCTGCAGATGCGGAAAGTGTGCTGAACAGCTGCATCACGGTCTGGTGTGGGAACACCAATGCCCCTAAACGGAAAACCCTGATAAAGGTAGTGGACGCAGTCCAGGATATCACAGGCAAAACCCTCCCCCGCTATTGAGTGCATCTTCAGGGAACGCCGCCATCGGAGAGCAGCAGCAATCATCAAGGATCCACATCACGTTCTGTCCTCAGTACAACCATCAGAAAAGAGGTCTAGTTGCCACAAGATTCACACAACCAGTTTTAGGAATACCTGCTATCCCTCCACCATCAGGCGACTCAATGACAAACTCAATCAGAGACTCATTTTAGGACTCTTGCACTTCATTGATGTTTTTTTTTCTCTCTGTATTGCACAGTCAATTTGTTTACATTTCTTTATTTATTTACATGTGTATGTTGAGTCAGATTTTTTTGCACTAGCACTAAGAGGTAATTCTGCCTCGCCCACAGGAAAAAGAATCTCCAGGTCGTATGTGATGTCATGCCTGTTCTCTGACAATAAATATGAAATCTGACTCTTGAGAATTTCTTCATTCTGCAGAGCATTCTGTCTGGTCGCATCACTGTCTGGTATTGAGGTGCCAACGCAGGACACGAAAAGTTCCAGAGGGTTGTTTACTCAGCCAGTGACATCATGGACATTAGTCTTCACTCCATCAAGCACGTGTCTTAAGAAAGGACCCCCACCACCCAGGGCCATGCCCTCTTCACACTGCTACTATCAAGAACGAGGTCCAGGAGCCTGAAGACGAGCATCCAGCGGCACAGGGACAGCTCCTTACCCTTCGCCAACAGATTCCTGAATGAACAATGTACCCCAGGAACTCGCTCACTTTCTCTTATTTTCTTGCACTATTTATTTATTTTTGAAATATAATTTACTGCAATATTTGCACTGAGACGCTGCTGCAAAGCAATGAATTTTGTGACATGTTCATGACAATAAATTCTCATTCTGATTATTTCCCAGTCACCGAGAAAAGGTAGAAGACCATGTCTGCAGATTCATAAATCCATTGGAGTCACCTTGAGAGCCCCTGGATTCTTTCACCCCATCACTGGAGGCTGCAACCTCTGCGGCTAAGGCACTCAGCTCTGGATCAACTTCCTGAATAAACATTTCTCCTTCTCCTTAAAAAATCTACCCCTTTGACCAAGCTTTTGACCATATAATCTGAAAGGTGCTGCAAACCTAAAGTGGAAATACAGGCCAGCATGGTTAGAGTGACACTATTACAGTGCCAGGGATCCGGTTTGAATCCGACGCGCTCTGTAAGGCGTATGTTTGTACGTTATCCCCGTGTCTGTGCGGGTTTCCTCCAGTGCTCCGGTTTCCTCCCACCCTTCAAAACGTACCGGGGGGTCATAGGTTAATTGGGGTATTTGGGCAGCATGGGCTAGTGGGCTGGAGGGGCCTGTAAATTCAAAACCATACAGGGGTTGTATGGGGTTTTAGGTTAATTGGTGTATTTGGGGAGCAGGGGCTCATGGGCCATGAGGGCCTGTTACTGTGCTGTATGTAAGAATGTGAAATGCAATAAATAGAAAATTTGGGGCTCATGGGCCATGAAGGCCTGTTACTGTGCTGTATGTAAGAATGTGAAATGCAATAAATAGAAAATTTGCGGCTCATTATTTAAAAAAATGAGCTGGGACAAATGCTGGCACTGGAGAGAGTTCAGAGAAGATTCACAAGAACGATCCCTAGAATGAAGAGATTAGATGACTCTGGAAATGTATTCCAGAAGCATAAGGGGGGACCTCGTAGAAGCACCTTGAATGAAGAAAGGCCTGGACCGAGTAGAGGTGGCATGGAGGGGGAATCTAGGACAAGAGGGCACAACTTCAAGATTGAAGGGCGTCCATTTAAAACAGAGATGCGGAGCAATTTCTATTGCCTGAGAGGGATGAACCTCTGGAATTTTGATACCATAGGTGGCTGTGGAGGCCAGGTCATTTAAGGCAAAGATTGATTGGTATCTGAATAGTCAGGGTTTTGGGGAGAACCAGGGGAGTGGAAAACAGATCAGCTCATGATGGAAATGGCCTGCTTCTGGGCAAATGGTCTAAAATGCTGGAAGAACACATCGGGCCAGTCAGCACACATGGGACGGGAAGCAGTTAATATTTCACATCTGAGAGTCTTCAGAAGAATTGAACCAAACAAATGCTCTTCTGAACCAATGATTAAAACGTTGTCAGTGTACAGGCGCCATGTAAATGCAGTGGAGTGCTGACTTTGGAGGATAGATATATTACATTGAGAGCTAGGATGAAGGCAGAGGTCGTGGCATGTGAGGTGATATCGTTGGGACATCAAGTTCTGTGGGGAAGGAACAGTTGGATCACAGGGAATATTCCTGAAGTGGTGAGGTCAGGATTGCCGTTGGTCAAGCTATCTGGTCTATAACTTAATGAGGAAGTGTTATGGTTCAGATTTATTGTCAGATACATATATGACATCACATACAACCCTGAGATTCTTTGTCCTGAAGGCGTGACAGAATTACCACTTATTGGTAGTGCAAAAAAAAACTGTACTGAACATACACACCAACAAATAAAGAAATGTAAATAAATTGTGCAATACAGAGAGAAATAAATCAATAAAGTATAAAAAATAAAAGCCCTTAAATGAGTACCTGATTGCATTTGTTGTTGAGGAGTCCGATGGTGGAGGGGTAGCAGCTGTTCCTGAACCTGGTGATGTGAATCTTGTGGCACCTAGACCTCTTTCCCGATGGCAGCAGCGAGAACAGTGTGTGAGCTGGGTGGTGTGGATCCTTGATGATTGCTGCTGCTCTCCAACGGCAGCGTTCCCTGTAGGTGCTAGAGAGAGAGAGAGAGAGAACATGGTCAAAGGAATGTAAAAGTTGCAAAACACAGAGTTGTAGGGAATGTCTTGATCAGGACCCGATGAATGATGAGGGGCAAAGCAGTCTGTGCTTCAGCTCCAGTGACACAGTTCAGTCCTGACCTCTGCCACTGACTGTGCGATGTTTGCACATTCCTCCCCATGACTGCCTGGGTCTGCAAACCATCCCTAGTTGGTGTAGTTTCGTCGCATGTGGGTTGGTAGGTTAATGGGCCCTGTGAATTGCCCAAAGTGTGTACCCAACCCAAATTTGAGGGAGGGAATAAAAACATTGGTTTAGTGCAACTGGGTATGTGATGGTCAGCACAGACGGAGGGCTGAATGGCCTGCTTCCTTGTTCAATGGCTTTACGAGAGGGATGAAAAGAGTTTCAAGCTGGGCACGGTTAAAAACCCCTGTTATCTGGAATTCAACCAACCAGCAGCCTCAAACAACTGCCAAAATAAAATCGAAGATAATAAATAAGTAACCCATCCAGAAGTTTAAATTTGGTGCGCTTCGCCATCAATCATGCAACACAATCTCAAGTAACCGGAAAATACACTCATCCAGCATCTTCTAATCCCGGTAGATATTGGATACGAGGGATTTTACGGTAAACTCCGGCATGGAGTAACTGATTCAAATACATGTTATTGGACTTTTCAATTTATATAATTTTAACCAACCCCTTTGAAGATTGAGAATTATAGCTTTTATTCCCCTCATTTCCATGTCCAATATAAATGCAAATTCTTACTTTATAGCAGGAAGAATGTCCTTCGTGACACATTCATTTTCTTCTCCCTCCAATTTAAGACCAGCAAGACTCTGAACCCCAAGACTGATGAGGCTGCATTGAAAAGGAATATCAGTTGGCAGCCAATCGTGTTCTCCCACCCTGTGATCTCGGCCCCATCTCCAGCGTTTCGAGGACAATTCAATCCCTCAGTAAGTGAGTACCACACTGATTAAAGCTCCCAAAGCTCTGCAGCTAATTTACTTTTGTAATTAATCAGAAGCTATTTTAAACCAGTTTGTGAATCACAAAGAGTGAAAATGTAAAAGCATCAACAAATGTACCTCTGCGATAAATGTATCTTAATCATCCTCATTTGCATTGCAAAATTCGGGTGCTTTTAAAATTAGAATGCCTTTTCCAAATGACGAAGTTGAAGTTGGTGAGTTGCACTCTGACATGACTAAACTTTGCAAAGGAGGATTTTTGCAGCGATGCCTTAATTATTCTGAAGCAAAAGCAGAAAATGTAGAAAGACCCAGCCAGCCAGGCAGCACCCATTAAGAGCAAGAAATAGATGTCCATGTCATCAGAACTGGGAATAGGTAGAGGTCGATCTTGCAGAGAAGAGGAGGAGGGAGTGGGAGAGAGAGAAAATGCAGGTAGCCCCCCGACTTACACGACCTCTGTTCATACGGCCGAAAGAAAAAAAATGAAAAGATATATAAAGTTACAGCAGCCAGAAACCATAGTGCACGCCCGACTGCAGGAGACCCGAGGTTAACATACGTCCGACTTACGCCCATTTCGAGATCCGACCAGATGGTCAGAATGGACATGGACGTATGTCGGGGACTACCTGCAAAGGGATTATATATGAATGGGTAGAAACCAGAAAGGATTGAATGACCTGAGGGGTGATAGCGGCAGCTGAGGGTCAGAGGTGAAAGCTTCTCTATTGCAGCTTGTTAATTGCAGTCTCAAGGAGATGACGGAAAGTCATCAAATCTGTCAAGGGGATGGAAATCTGTGAAATAAAACACTGTAAGAAATCTAACATGCAATGTAAGAAATCCTTAGAAGGCTATTATGAGATGGAGAAAGAAATAAGGGTTCATGTTTCAAATTAGTCGTCTTTCATCAGGACTGGCAAGGTTTGCAAAAACTGGACAGGCTGGTTGATTGGTTGGGTGAATTCAATGGTAAATCCAAAGGGAGTTTGGAACAAGCTGCCATCTGACGTGGTAAATGTGAGCTCACTTAAGAATAAATTGGATGGATACATAAATGGGAGGAGTCTGGAGGGTTATGGGGTGCAGGTCAACGGGATTGGAGGAATGATAGTTCGGCACAGAATGGCCTGCTTTCTGAGCTGTAGATTTTTATGGTTCTATGATTTGTGACATGCTATGTTGGAAGATTACTCTGGAACTGTGTGCGAGGCTAAATTAAGAGAGTCAGGGCAGAAGTTAAAAGGGCAGTCATGGAGAAACCGAGGGTCTCTGCTGCAGCATGGTCTGGGTTCTTTTCAGCAGTGGAATTAACTCTCCCCTCCCTTCTTCAGCAAAAATTTTGATTTCAGAGGTCGGCTTCCTGAAAAAATATTGGGGATTACGATAGACAACTTCAAGCTGAACACAAAGATAATTTCAGATTTGTTGTATCACATAGGAAATTGGAGAAATTTTAAATGAACTTTTATTGAATTTGGCATGTTTAATCACATAATGATGCTCTCAGGTTGACTCCCCACATTGCACCACAAATGTGAGGAGCCCAAGGTTTGTCTTGGCCAGCAATTTTACAACCGAAGTAGATCATAGGCTTTCTTCATAAAGTGCAGTCATGTTGCATCTTTGAGCCTTAAGCGTACACTCGCCACAAGTGTAACAGAATGCATCATAGCTGTTGTGACATTGACGAGACATTTATGCTGGACTGAATCTTCCTGAAGGCAATAAATACTATTAGAAACATAGAAGATAGGAGCAGGAGTAGGTCATTCGATCCTTCGAGCCTGCTCCGCCATTCAACGAGATCATGGCTGATCTTAAAGTTCAGTACCCCGTCCCCGCCTTCTCTCCGTAACCTTTAATACCCTTATATTGAAGAAATAGATCTAATTCCCTCTTAAATATATTTAATGAACCTGCCTCTACTGCCCTCTGTGGCAATGAATTCCACAGATTCACCACCCTCTGGGTAAAGAAATTCCTCCTCATCTCGGTCCTAAATGGTTTGCCTATTATCCTCAAACCATGGCCCCGGGTTCTGGATTTTCCCATCCTTGGAAACATCCCATCTGCATCCATTCTGTCCAGTCCTGCCAGAATTTTATAGGTCTCTATGAGATCCCCTCTCAATCTTCTAAACTCCAGCGAGTACAATCCCAATTTGCGCAATCTTTCCTCATCAGTCATTCCTGCCATTCCAGGTATCAGCCTGGTGAATCGCCTCTGCACTCCCTCCATTGCAAGAACATCCTTCCTTAGATAAGGTGACCAAAACTGCACACAATACTCCAGGTGGGGTCTCACCAAGGCCCTGTACAGCTGCAGTAAGGTATCCTTGTTCCTATACTCAAACCCTCTTGATATGAAGGCCAACATACCATTTGCCTTTTTAACCGCCTGCTGTACCTGCATGCTCGCCTTCAGAGACTAGTGTACAAGTACCCCTAGGTCTCTCTGCACTTCCCCATCTCTTAATCTATTGCCATTCAAATAGGCCTCCGGTTTGTATTACCAAAGTGGATAACCTCACATTTATCCACATTGTAGTGCATTTGCCATGGATCTGCCCAGTCCCTCAATTTATCCAAATCACACTGGAGCTTCCTGACCCCCTCTTCCATGCACACAACCCCTTCTAGCTTAGTGTCATCTGCAAATTTGGAGATATTACATCCAATCCCCTTATCCAGATCATTAATGTAAATTGTGAACAGCTGGGGTCCCAGTACAGATCCCTGTGGTACCCCACTGGTCACCGCCTGCCACTCAGAAAACAAGCCATTTATCCCAACTCTCTGTCTTCTACCTGCCAGCCAGTTCTCAATCCACATCAATACTTTGTCCCCAATCCCATGAGCCTTGATTTTGTAAGCCAGTCGTTTATGCAGGAACTTATCGAAGGCCTTTTGGAAGTCCAGGTACACCACATCCACTGGCTCTCCCCCATCTATTTTACCTGTCACCATCTCAAAGAATTCCAATAGATTTGTCAAGCACGATTTACCTTTTGTAAATCCATGTGGACTCCATCCGATCCCTTCTCTGCTAGTCATATGCTCCGCTATTACATCCTTAATATGGGATTCCATCATTTTGCCCACTACTGATGTAAGGCTCACCAGCCGATAATTCCCCGCTTTTTCTCTACCCCCCTTTTTAAATAGTGGGGTAACATTATCAACCCTCCAATCCATGGGTACTGATCCTGAGTCTATCGAGTTCTGGAAAATAATTCTTAAAGCATCTGTTACCTATTGGTAAGTACACTCACTGTTATTGCCTGAAGAACATGGTGCATCAACCTGCATTCAACCTGTATCAGTGTAATGCACAGTAACTGTATATGTGAGCTGCTTTTAAAGCCTGTCTGCATCTACCCTGACTAAGCAGCCCCAGAGCAAAGAAAACATTTGCATAACAACCTGAGCTTGCCCAAGCCTGCTTGAAGTGACCAAACCAGCAGCTGAGCGATATGCTAGTGGATGGAAACTATGACGGGGAAAAAAAATCACAAAGTAGGCTGTATCTAAAAAAAATGAGACATGATTGGAAAATGTTCATGTTTTCGTGATCAGCAGCCCAAAATCCATAAAATACACCCAAAAATGTTCAAGAGGCAAACTCTTCGTTGTCCAGTGTGATATGCATGGCACCTGAAAAATTAGAGAGGGAGGGAAAGGGGAGAGCATTGTATAGGTACGGAAATGGTGTAACGTGCATGCTTGGAACTATTTATTCCCTTCTGACAGAAATTCAGGCAAATAATCATCATCATAGATGATGAGTCATGAGACAAAGTAGACTCTGGAGAGGTGCTAAGTAGGAAGGAGATGTAACTTCAGCACTGTGTGACAGGAGCCCTCTGGGAACCAATTGGAATTCCTGATGCAAACTGCACACTTGTCACAAACCTGTCACTACTGAAATTTATCATTGCGTGCTGCCTCACAGAGACGGTCCCCTGTGGCAAAGGCATGAACATATTATAAAGCAGTATCTAAGCCTGGTGCATTGGAAACTCAAGGCTTTAATTGCCTTCTCTAACTTGGTCTTCTGAGCTGTTGACTTCATTCCCTCATGGCCCCTTCACACTCCCCACTGCCTGTGAATGCAGTCACTGGGCAGGACCTCCGGGACAAACATTAACGCAGACAAGAACAGGAGGAGGCCATTCTGTTCTCGGCCTGCACTGACATTTAATGAAATGTCATGGCACGGCTGGCGCAAGGGTATTCCAGTGACAGCAAATCCGGCTCTGTCTGTGGGGAGTTTGTACATTCCTTGCCTGCATGGGTTTCCTCTGGGTGCTCTGGTTTCCCCCACCCCCCACCCTTCAAAACAGAGGGGGGTTGTTTGGGCAGCATGAGCGTGGGCCAGAAGAGCCTCCTACTGTACTGTTTGTCTAAAATTTAAAGAGGAAGGAAGGAAAAGGGGAAGAAAGAAAAAACAAACAGAAGGAATGGAAGGAAGAAAAAGAAAGAAAGATTAATTCTCCAGCCATTTGTGAGCACTTGCTACACACCAGTTGACAAAAGTGACCACAATTCAAAGCTACATATTGGTGGTAAAGAGCTTGGAGATGCTTTAATTTGGACATGAAAGGGATCAGTCTTCTCCCCTTCCATAAACAAAATATTTAAATGTATATTTAGACATACAGCACTGTAACAGGGCATTTTGGCCCATGAGTCTGTGCCACCCAATTTACATCCCATTAACCTACACCTCCCCCCCGGTACTTTGGGCGGAAACTGGAACCCCCAGAGAAAACCCATGCAGACACGGGGAGAACATACGAACAGTGCGGGGTTCGAACCCCGGTCCGGTCCTGATCGCTGGCGCTGTAAAGGCGTTGCATTAACTGCTATGCCAACCATGCCACCAATCCTTACCCAAGAGATGTTTTAAATTTAGAGGTACAGTATGGTAACAGGCCTTTCTGGCCCACCAGTCTACATTGCCCAATTACATCAATTAAGCTACAAACCCTATATACTTTTAAAGGGTGGGAGGAAACCGGAGCACCCGGGAAATCTCACACAGGTCTTGGGGAGAACATACAAAATCTTTAAAGACAACGCCAGATTCTAACCCGAATCGCTGGCGCTGGAATAAGGTTGCGATAACCGTCTGACAATCTTCAGAAATTTGATCTCTAGTACTGGCATATTGTTTTGGTTGATTTCCACCATTCTTGCTTGAAAAGGCTTCTTAATCTTGATCTGGGTCTCTCCCAAAAGAAATTAATTTCCCTCATTTCTAAGTCATTGGAGGGTAACGTCATAAAACTATTTACAACATGAATTCTTGTATGTAGAGGGATAGGGCAAGGAAACCAACTCTTTGGCCCACAGAATCTACACAGTACAGTAATCACCCACTTGGTCACTAATCCTACCTTTTAATTCTACCCTCAGTCCATCAGCTCCCCTAGATTCTGTCCCTCACCTACATACAGGTACTAGGAACGATATACAGTGGTTAACTCACCAATCAAACTGCATGAAAAAACCTAAGCACTTAAGAGGAAAACCATCTGGCCAAGAGCTCAGGCATGAAAAGTTGGGGTCTACATCTTCACCTCCTATGGATGCTGCATGACCTGCTGAGTTTCTCCAGCATTTCTATATTTTACTACAATCCCTGCATCTACAGACGTTTGTGTTTCAAATCCACCTGGCTGCTGGGAGAAGAAATTCCACACAGACAGCACCGGAGGACAAGATTGAAGCTGGGTCTCCGGAGTTGCTCGAGCTCACTGTGTCACTACCGCTCATTCTGAGTCCGAAACGTCGAGATTGGGTCAAGTTAAGACCAGGTTTCTCTGGTGCTAGGCTGTGCTAAAAATATGTGAGGCCTCCTACAAATTGGAGAAACAACACCTCATATTCCTTCTGGGTGCTTTCCAACCAGATGGCATTAATATCGTCCTCCAGTTTCCGTCATCAAACCTCCCCTCCCCCTGCCAATCTATCCCCATCCCCTATCCCTTTGATTACCTTTCCTTTAGTTCTGTCTCTCTCTCTCTCTCTCTCTCTCTCTCTCTCTTTCCCTATGTCTCTGTCTCGTTTTCTTCAGCTCTGCATTAACAAAGCCACCCCTTCCCATGATCAATTCTCACCCCTCCTCCCATCTATGTCCAATTATGGCCATTTGCCTGGGCTCCTCCCCCTGCTCTTTTTTCCCTCCTGCTCCAGCCTTTTAATTCAGACACCTGCCAGCTTTTTACTCATACTTTGAAGAAGGGCTCAGGCCTGAAATGTTGGTTACATGTCTTTACCTCCTGTGGATGCAGTGTGGCCTGCTGAACTCCTGGCATCTTGGTGTTTTTACTGCGTTAGAAATATCCTTAGTGCTGCTTCCTTTTCAGAGCACCCATAGCATCCCACTTTAAGTAATCCCCAAGCCATCGATGCTCCGTGATTAGTAAGGGATTGCTTAAGGTGGGATGTGAGTGGGAAGGGAAGGTTGAGAATCCCTGCTCTAGACCCAATTGATACTGAAATATTTTGCTTGAGAAAAATTGTCATTGGCCCATTTCCTTTGGAGTTATGAAACTGTACACATAACGAGTCAATTAGGGACGATTTCAAACTTTTTCCTTCCACCCACATCCTACCTTAAGCAATCCCTTACTAATCACAGAGCACCTATGCCATACAGAATACTTAAAGTGGTATATGAGTGGAAAGAAGGTTGAGAATGACTGACTTTTAGCATAGGGATTACTTCAGGTGGTAGGTGAGTGGAAAGAAAAAGTTTGAAAATTTTAAATTAAAAAAAAGCTCACAATATTACATGTGGTTTAACCAATGCCTTCTAAAGCCTCATCATCACATCCCTGCTTTTATATTCTATCCCTCTCGAAATAAATGCTGGCATTCCATCTGCCTTCCTTACCACCGACTCTACATGCAAGTTGACCTTGAGGGAGTCTTGCACGAGGACCCAAGTCCCTCTGCATCTCGGAATTCAGAACTTGAGGAGGTGGTGGGAAGCTGCCCCCTTGACCTTTGGGATGTGGGTTAATCTGTTAAAGAGGGAGTTCCAGGATCTTGACCCAGTATTGGCAAAGGGGCAACCACCATCCACTACACATCAATAACTCAGTAGTGGACGGAGAAGAGAGCAACAAGTGAACTATTGTGGACATCACATTTCCTCACTTGTCAGAAAGGCGCAACAGTGACTGCACTTACTGAGAAGACAGAGGTGGGCAAGGTCACCATCATGTCAACCTTGTACAGGAGCTCTATCGAGAGCACCCTGGCTGGCTGCATCACATTGTGGTAAGGTTGGTGTAGCGAATTGGATTGATCAATTCACAGACCATAAGAGGGGCAGAGACGATTGCTTGGGTCTCCCCTCCCTCCCCAGTGATGTGATCTACCATGATCATTGTCTGAAGAGGGCGCATAAAATTGTTGAGGACCCCTTCCACCCCACTCCTGTCAGAAGGAGAAACAGGAGGATTAGAGCCAGCACCACCAAGCGAAGGAAGAGCTTCTTCCCACGGGCAGTAAGAATGCTGAACAACCAAAGGAACTGCTAGACTAACTACACAAGACTTTAATATTGACTATGTTCATTTATTTATTTGTAAATATGAATACTTGTTCTGCATATGTATTGTTTATCTGTATGTGTGTCGTGTCTGGTTGTTTGTCTGCGTGTTTTTGATGATGACAAGAGAACAGTTGTACTTAGGTAATCAGATAACAATAAACTAGACTTGATATTTCCAATTCAGGATGATGTGTGGCTTGGAGGGCAACTTCCAGGCCACTTATCAAAGTCATATGGTGAACTGTGACAAGAGAAGAGTAATCCTTTCCTTCGCTGCCTAGAATGCATGCCACTGTTAACCCACAAGCCAAGTATATAAGACATTGAAGACAATTGTGGTCCATCACCCACTCACAACTGTTGCCAGATTCAGTAAGGTTATCGCTCTCCATCTTCTTTCTCACCCAAATACTTTCGCACCCTCCCTGAATTTGTGTTGAAAATGTCCAGAGACTTTTCAAAATGCTTGACCACTGAGCATCCAGTCCCCTGAGGCAAGAATTCCAAGGATTACATGTATCCCCCACTTTTCAAAAGTTCATTTTACGCCACTTTGATTTTACAAAAGACCTACATTTAGTCTGTTTTCGCTGACCGAAAGAAATCAGGAGAATTTTCGCTTTGACAACAAAAGGTGAAAAGCGAAAAGTGAGCCGCCAGGCTCCTTCCCCGGGAACTAGACTCAGCCACAGGCCGCCATAGCCTTGAACTGTGTCTGTGAGCATCTGTGCTTTATCTCGATTATTTTGTGTATCCATTAGCAAGACGTGTCTTCTTTCTTTTTTTGGCTTGGCTTCGCGGACGAAGATTTATGGAGGGGGTAAAAAGTCCACGTCAGCTGCAGGCTCGTTTGTGGCTGACAAGTCCGATGCGGGACAGGCAGACACGATTGCAGCGGTTGCAGGGGAAAATTGGTTGGTTGGGGTTGGGTGTTGGGTTTTTCCTCCTTTGCCTTTTGTCAGTGAGGTGGGCTCTGCGGTCTTCTTCAAAGGAGGTTGCTGCCCGCCAAACTGTGAGACGCCAAGATGCACGGTTTGAGGCGTTATCAGCCCACTGGCGGTGGTCAATGTGGCAGGCACCAAGAGATTTCTTTAGGCAGTCCTTGTACCTTTTCTTTGGTGCACCTCTGTCACGGTGGCCAGTGGAGAGCTCGCCATATAACACGATCTTGGGAAGGCGATGGTCCTCCATTCTGGAGACGTGACCCATCCAGCGCAGCTGGATCTTCAGCAGCGTGGACTCGATGCTGTCGACCTCTGCCATCTCGAGTACTTCGACGTTAGGGATGTAAGCGCTCCAATGGATGTTGAGGATGGAGCAGAGACAACGCTGGTGGAAGCGTTCTAGGAGCCGTAGGTGGTGCCGGTAGAGGACTCATGATTCGGAGCCGAACAGGAGTGTGGGTATGACAACGGCTCTGTATACGCTTATCTTTGTGAGGTTTTTCAGTTGGTTGTTTTTCCAGACTCTTTTGTGTAGTCTTCCAAAGGCGCTATTTGCCTTGGCGAGTCTGTTGTCTATCTCATTGTCGATCCTTGCATCTGATGAAATGGTGCAGCCGAGATAGGTAAACTGGTTGACCGTTTTGAGTTTTGTGTGCCCGATGGAGATGTGGGGGGGCTGGTAATCATGGTGGGGAGCTGGCTGATGGAGGACCTCAGTTTTCTTCAGGCTGATTTCCAGGCCAAACACTTTGGCAGTTTCCGCAAAGCAGGACGTCAAGCGCTGAAGAGCTGGCTCTGAATGGGCAACTAAAGCGGCATCGTCTGCAAAGAGTAGTTCACGGACAAGTTTCTTTTGTGTCTTGGTGTGAGCTTGCAGGCGCCTCAGATTGAAGAGACTGCCATCCGTGCGGTACCGGATGTAAACAGCGTCTTCATTGTTGGGGTCTTTCATGGCTTGGTTCAGCATCATGCTGAAGAAGATTGAAAAGAGGGTTGGTGCGAGAACACAGCCTTGCTTCACGCCATTGTTAATGGAGAAGGGTTCAGAGAGCTCATTGCTGTATCTGACCCGACCTTGTTGGTTTTCGTGCAGTTGGATAATCATGTTGAGGAACTTTGGGGGACATCCGATGCGCTCTAGTATTTGCCAAAGCCCTTTCCTGCTCACGGTGTCGAAGGCTTTGGTGAGGTCAACAAAGGTGATGTAGAGTCCTTTGTTTTGTTCTCTGCACTTTTCTTGGAGCTGTCTGAGGGCAAAGACCATGTCAGTAGTTCCTCTGTTTGCGCGAAAGCCGCACTGTGATTCTGGGAGAATATTCTCGGCGACACTAGGTATTATTCTATTTAGTAGAATCTTAGCGAAGATTTTGCCTGCAATGGAGAGCAACGTGATTCCCCTGTAGTTTGAGCAGTCTGATTTCTCGCCTTTGTTTTTGTACAGGGTGATGATGGTGGCATCACGAAGATCCTGCGGCAGTTTACCTTGGTCCCAACAAAGCTTGAAAAACTCATGCAGTTTGGCATGCAGAGTTTTGCCGCCAGCCTTCCAGACTTCTGGGGGGATTCCATCCATACCTGCTGCTTTGCCACTTTTCAGTTGTTCGATTGCCTTATATGTCTCATCCAGGGTGGGAACCTCATCCAGCTCTAGCCTTAGGGGCTGTTGAGGGAGCTGGAGCAGGGCGGAATCTTGGACTGAGCGGTTGGCACTGAAAAGAGATTGGAAGTGTTCTGACCATCGGTTGAGGATGGAGATCTTGTCGCTGAGGAGGACTTTGCCGTCTGAGCTGCGCAGCGGGCTTTGGACTTGGGGTGAGGGGCCGTACACAGCCTTTAGAGCCTCGTAGAAACCCCTGAAGTCGCCAATGTCTGCGCTGAGCTGGGTTCGTTTGGCGAGGCTAGTCCACCACTCATTTTGGATCTCCCGGAGTTTGCGCTGAAGATGGCTGCATGCGCGACGGAAGGCTTGTTTCTTCTCTGGACAGGACGGCTTTGTAAGGTGAGCCTGGTGGGCAGCTCGCTTCTTTGCCAGCAGCTCCTGGATTTCCTGGCTGTTTTCGTCAAACCAGTCCTTGTTTTTCCTGGAGGAGAAGCCCAGTACCTCTTCAGTGGATTGCACTATGGTAGTCTTCAACTGATCCCAGAGGGTTTCAGGGGACGGGTCCGTGAGGCGGGTTGCATCGTCGAGCTTTGCTTTGAGGTTTGCCTGGAAGTTTCCTCTCGCTTCGTCTGACTGCAGGTTTCCAACATTGAACCTCTTTCTGGGGGCTTTATTGTTCCTGGGCTTTGGCTTGAAGTGAAGGTTGAGCTTGCAGCGAACCAGCCGGTGGTCAGTGTGGCATTCCGCGCTAGGCATGACCCTGGTGTGGAGCACATCTCGTTTGTCACTTTCTCGCACCAGGATGTAGTCCAGGAGGTGCCAGTGTTTGGATCGGGGATGCATCCAGGTGGTCTTAAGGCTGTCCCTCTGCTGAAAAAGGGTGTTTGTAATGACAAGCCGCTGTTCTGCGCAGAGCTCCAACAGGAGGCGCCCATTGTCGTTGCACTTGCCGACGCCATGCTTGCCTAGGATTCGTGGCCAGGTTTCTGAGTCTTTGCCGACACGAGCGTTGAAGTCGCCCAGGATGACAACCTTGTTGTCTGATACCTTAAGACGTGTCTTAAGGTATCAGAAAAGCCTAAGAGAGCTCGTAAGGGTGTTACGCTTAACGTAAAACTGGACGCAATTAAGCATTTTGATCGTGAACGAAATAAAGATATTGTGCATGCATTGCACTTGCCTGTGTCCACCATTCGTACTATTTACACGCAGAGAGAAAGAATCTTTAAAGCTGCCAAAGTTACTATTAGTTCTGATAGCAGTAAAGTGGTATCTTTTAGTCGGCCTCCAGATATGGTTATTTTTTGGGACTGGGAACGGTCAAAAATTTTTACCATGTAAATTAATGGTAATTGGTTCTTCACTTTACGCCATTTCGGCTTACGAAAGGTTTCATAGGAACACTCTATTTTCGGATAGTGGGGGAAACGTATTACAAACCTCGGCATGAAGAAATTTCACCTCTTCGCAATTGTAATTAGCCGATCCCTTTCAATTGAGACTTCACCCTCTGCTTCTGGACTCTGGAGAGAGTCTCACTCTCATCAGATCCTGTCAGAATCCTTCATGTCCCGTTCGTTCAAGGATCACAGGCTGTCTTATTTATCACTAGTTCCTGTTTCCTTACTTAGCTGCTTAATATCCCATGGGTTTTCTCCAGGGACTCCGGTTTCCTCTCCCTGTTCAAAACATACCAGGGGTGCAGGTTAATGAAGTGTAAATTGGGCGGCACGGACTCGTGGGCTGAAATGGCCTGTCACCTTGCTGTATGTCTAAATTTAAATTTAACATCTCAGGACCGAATTTTTCCATTGATGCTTATGTTTCCAAGGAGATCATTTACAAGCCTATAACCTTTGTTTTCTCATGGCCCCTGTGGGCAGTAGAATGTCATTCAGTTATATTAGTTGTGTTGTATGTGTATAATTTAGTTTAAATTACACAGCAATCCTGGTGTCTGGTTGTGTTCCAGCAAAAGATCTCATACAATTATAAAAGGTTGAAGTGTGAAAAGAGCCCATTCTGTTCACTGAGTCCATCGAGGCTCGATACGAGAAATATCTAGCTATTTTTATAGCACCATGCTTTTGCCACGGCCCTGAATACTTTGCCCAGTCAGATATTATCCAGCTTCCTATTGAAATGCTACGATTAAATCTGCCCACAACATTTTTTCCTCATGTTACTTTTGCTTTCCATGTCTATCTCATTCAGCCTTGGGCACACCCAGGAATTTAAAGTTCTTGACTGCTGACCTCTCGACAAAGACAAATTTGTATTCTCCTGATTGCCTCCTGAAGTCTAGATTGTTGTTGGAACACCTCTGATCCATGGAGAACCCCAACCACATAACTAATGTTCCTCCTCGCTCAAATGACCTTTGTACAATTTTTCTACGGTGTGTGATAAATTTACCAAAATCAATTCACCAACAAAAAAAATTCACCGACGATAAATATCATCAACCATTTAATTCAACGATGGAAAATTCAACAATGAAATAAATCAAATTCGCCAAAGGCAAAGTCACCGACTTCAAAATTCATCCGCGCTCACCCCCCCCCAACAGGATTTAGGAGGGGGAGAAGCAGATTCATCCGTGAGCACGGAGCTCTCATCTCCGGAGTGACTGGACCAGACGTGGACTGTCAGCAATGGTTTGAGCCGAGGAAAGGCCATTTATCGGACCTCACCTCCCTCCGTCTGCTCCTCCTCGGGCTTGTCTTCCATTTCCTTCTCCGATCCGTGACTGCAGCGTTCTCTCTTGGGGTGACTGGTGGGGGAGGGAGGGAATAGAAGGAAGGGGAATGTTAGAGACCAGGACCGCAGCAGAAAATCAGCCAAAAACTGGTGTGCATTCTTGCGAGGACGGGAGCAGGAGAGGCGAACTCCCCCCAAGCACACGAGGGAGTGGGCTTCGGGGGTGGGGGGGTTGGGGGAGAACGAGCACAGGGAGCTGTGGGAGCAACGACCTAAGGGGAGGCTCATTAGATAAAAATGTATGCAGGAATAACCAATTAACACCTAATTAAAATTTTTATTTAAGGACTTGAAAATTCAGTAAAAATTAAAATGATATATTTATGAGCTATATCTCTTAAAAATTCATTTTTTTCATTCATTCAATTTTCAGTGAATTTGATGGTCAATGAATTTTGGTCGGTGAATATTCCATCGGAGAATTGATTTCGGTGAATTTACCTGTACCTCTTTTCTACACCCTCTCAAAGGCTGTCGCACCCTCCCTGAATGCAGCATGCAGAACTGGACCCTGCTCTCCTGGTAATAGGAGGGTCAACCTTCTACAGGAGCTCTATCGAGAGCACAGGACTATAAGAGTGGCAGAGAGGATCACTGCTCTCCCTCCCCACATTATCGACGTAATCTCTGGCAGGCATGACTCTTATCTAACCAAACTAGAGACACTAGACACCCTATACTACAGCCCTCAAACCCTTGTCCACGCACACATTACCAACGATCCCCCAGCAGGCAAGGCACCCCAGTTAACTAATAACGAACAAGGCATGACAGTCCTTCTTAGGTACACACCACAACAGCCCCCCACCCAGTTCCAGCACACAGTTCACAATTGACTCTCCGGCGCTGTCCTGGTTCAGCAGCTGGAGTGGAGCTAGGTTTCGAACCCAGGGAAAAAAGAGGAACAACTTCCACGTGGTAGGCTTTACACTGCAGCCAGCTGGACAGGACGGCTCAGGTATGCCCAATTTTTTTTTGTAATTTTTTATTTTTCACACTGTGAACAATATCAACCAAAATATATACAAATGTTTCTCATTAAATATACACAGTGACATTTTCTCCCTTTTTTCCCCCCTACCCTCCCTCCCCCACCTTCCCACCCCCTCCAAAACCAATAAATATTCAACATATACAATACAATAAAAGCATTAAACAATGTCTTCACACAATGAAAAATAAACAAGAAAAATGTGCCATCTACTTTTACACACTGAATCAAGTCGTTTTGTCTTCTTATCATTTTGGGGGGGGTGAAGGTCCGAGGCAAGCCCTCTCTGTTATGTTCCATGTATGGTTCCCAAATTTGTTCAAATAATGTGACTTTATTTTTTAAATGATGTTATTTTTTCCAATGGAATATATTTATTCATTTCTATGTACCATTGCTGTACTCTCAGGCTCTCTTCCATTTTCCAAGTTGACATTATACATTTTTTTGCTACAGCTGAGGCTATCATAATAAATCTTTTTTGCGCTTTATCCAATTTGAGACCTAATTCCTTACTTCTTATATTACTTAGAAGAAAGATCTCTGGATTTTTTGTAATGTTATTTTTTGTGATTTTATTTAATATCTGATTTAGATCTTCCCAAAACTTTTTCACTTTCTCACATGCCCAAATTGCATGTACTGTTGTTCCCGTTTCCTTCTTAAAGCGAAAACATCTATCTGATGTTGTTGTATCCCATTCTTTTAACTTTTGGGGCACGATATATAACCTGTGTAACCAATTATACTGTATCATGTGTAACCTTGATTCAGTATTATATTCTTCATAGTTCCAGAACATAACTTTTCCCATGCTTCATTTTTTATCTTTATGTTTAAATCCTTTTCCACTTTTGTTTAGGTTTATAGCTTATTTCATCATTTTCCTTATCTTGCAGCTTAATGTACATGTTCATTATAAATCTTTTAATTATCATTGTGTCTGTAATCACATATTCAAAACTGCTTCCTTCTGGTAATCTCAGTCTGTTTCCCAATTTATCCTTTAAATAAGCTTTTAGTTGATGATATGCAAACATTGTACCATAAGTTATTCCATATTTGTACTTCAACTGTTCAAATGTTAATAAATTATTTCCCAAAATACAATTTTCTATTCTTTTGATTCCTTTTCTCTCCCATTCTCTAAAGAAAAGGTTGTCTATTGTAAAAGGGATTAGTGGATTTTGTGTCAATAGCAATTTTGGTATTTGGTAATTCCATTTTTTTTCCTTTCTAAGTGGATCTTCTATATATTAAGTAAATGATGCAATACTGGTGAGCTTTTATATTGCACCAGCTTTTCATCCCACTTATAAAGTAAATGTTCTGGTACCTTCACCCTTATTTTATCTAGTTCTACCTTAATCCAGTCTGGTTTTTCCCTTGTCTGGTAAAAATCTGATAAATACCTTAATTGTGCAGCTCTATAACAATTTTTAAAGTTTGGTAACTGCAAACCACCTTGTTAATACCATCTAACGCTACCCTTGGTTTCCCCCCTTTCCACAATAATTTCCTTATTATTCTCTTTAGTTAATTAAAGAATTTCTCTGTTAAGGGAATTGGCAACGATTGAAGTAAGTATTGTATTCTTGAGAAGACATTCATTTTAATGCAATTTACCCTCCCTATCAACGTTAATGGTAATTCTTTCCAATGTTCTAAGTCTTCTTGCAATTTCTTTATTAGTGGCTGATAATTTAGTTTATACAGGTGGTTTAAGTTATTATCTAACCTGATTCCTAGGTATCGGATTGCTTGTGTTTGCCATTTAAATGGTGATTCTTTTTTAAATTCTGTATAATCCGCGTTACTCATTGGCATCACTTCACTTTTATTTGCGTTGATCTTGTACCCCAATATTTCTTCATACTCCTTCAATTACTTATGTAATTCTTTTATTGATATTTCTGGTTCTGTTAAGTATACTATGATGTCATCTGCAAATAAGCTGATTTTATACTCCTTCTCCTTTATTTTTATCCCTTTTTCTGGTAAATTGAACCTCTGTAATACTTTAAATAAATAGTTCCATTCTACTCTGTCAAAGGATTTTTCTGCATCTAAAGCAACAGCCATTGTTGGCTTTTATTTCCTTGAACTTCATAAATTAGATTAATAAGTTAACAGACATTATCCACTGTTCGTCTTTTCTTAATAAATCCAGTTTGATCTTGTTTTACTATTTTTTGGTACACTTTCGGCCAATCTGTATGCTAATAATTTTGCTATTATCTTATAATCTGAGTTAACTAGAGATATTGGCCTATATGATGCTGGTGTTAATGGATCCTTCCCCATCTTTGGTATTACTGTAATTATTGTGTCTTACATGAATCTGGCAAGTTTTGTGTTTCTTCTATCTGGTTCATTACTTCCAGGAGAGGAGGAATTAATAACTCTTTAAATGTTTTATAGAATTCTATTTGGAATCCATCCTCTCCTGACATTTTATTGTTCGGCAGCTTTTTTAATATATCCTGTACTTCCTCTATTTCAAATGGTTTTATCAGTTTGTTTTGTTCCTCTTCTTGCAATTTCGGCAATTCAATTTTAGCTAAAATCTCTTCTATTTTATCATCTTTCCCCTCGTTCTCAGTTTGGTATAATTATTCATCAAATTCCTTAAAGTTTTCATTAATCTCTGTTGGATTATATGTAATTTGTTTGTCCTTTTTCCTTGATGCCAATATAGTTCTTTTAGCTTGTTCTGTTTTAAGTTGCCAGGCTAATATTTTATGTGTTTTCTCTCCCAGTTCGTAATACTTTTGCTTTGTTTTCATTATGTTCTTCTCCACCTTACATTACATTACGTTTGTAATATTTCATATTTTATTCTTTTGTCCGCCAATTCTCGCCTTTTCGTTATATCATCCCTTTTTACTAGTTCCTTTTCTGTACTTACTATCTCCCTTTTCAACTGCTCTATTTCCCGATTGTAGTCCTTTTTCATATTAGTTGCATAACTTATTATCTGCCCTCTAATGAAGGCTTTCATTGCATCCCATAATATAAATTTGTCTTTCACTAATTCCGTGTTTATTTCAAAATATGTTTTAATTTGGCATTCAATAAACTCTCTAAATTCCTGCCTTTTAGGTAGCATGGAGTTTAACCTCCATCTATATGTTCTTGGTGAGATGTCCTCCAATTCTATTGCTAATAACAGAGGTGAATGATCAGATAGTAATCTAGCTTTATACTCAGTTTTTCTAACTCTCCATTGCATATGGGCTGACAACAAAAACATATCAATCCTTGAGTATGTTTTATGCCTACTCTAATATATGAGTATTCCTTCTCTTGGGTGCTGCCTCCTCCATATATCCATAAGTTTCATTTCCTGCATTGATTTAACCATAAATTTGGCTACTTTATTCTTTTTGCTTGTCTTTTGTCCAGTTTTATCCAACATTGGATCCAAATTAAGGTTCAAATCCCCTCCTATCAATATATTTCCTTGTGTGTCTGCAACCTTCAAAAAAATATCCTGCATAAACTTTTGATCCTCGTTAGGCACATATATACTGAGCAAATTCCAAAATTCGGAGTATATCTGACACTTTATCATTACATACCTCCCTGCTGGATTTATTATTTCCTCCTCTATTTTGATCGGTATATTTTTGTTAACTAATATGGCTACACCTCTAGTTTTTGAATTATAGGATACTGCCGCTACGTATCCTACCCAGTCTCTCTTTAATTTGTTATGTTCCACTTCAGTTAGATGCGTTTCCTGCATAAATGTTATAACTATTTTTTCCTTCTTCAATAAATTTAGTAGCTTCTTCCTTTTAATTTGGTTATGTATTCCATTAATGTTTATAGTCATAGTGTTCAACACGGCCATCTTATATCTTGCTTATACCTCTTTTCCACCTCCTTGCCACTCCATCCCCCTTTTTCCCATTTTCATCTCTTAGTTTTCCCTTATTAAATTCAATGTACGACAACACATTTAAAACATAAAATACCCCAACAGTTCCTACATCCAATATTACCTTAATCCCAAATGCACCCCCCCCCCCTCTGAGTTGCCCCTTATCCCTTGCCAGCCAACCACAACTCCCCTTTCCATTTGGATTGCGATCTGTTCACAAGCATCAACTGATTTCACAGTGACGGTTATTCTCTCACCCCCCCCCTCAACCCCCCCACGAAAACTTTTTTAATACATTTTTCCCCCTTACTTCCTTCCTTCCCTTCTCTTTTCCTTCTTTAGTTCTCTACGTATACATTGTTTTTACATCTTTATATATATTTTATCGCCGTTCTTCATTCTTATTACATCTCTTCATCTTTCCTTCTGTCCTGCAAACGTTCTGCAAATTCTTGTGCTTCCTTCGGATCTGAAAACAGTCTGTTTTGCTCCCCAGGTATAAATATTTTAAGCACAGCTTGATGCCTTAACATGAATTTATAACCTTTTTTCCATAGGATCGATTTTGCTGTATTAAACTCCTTCCTCCTCTTTAAGAGTTCAAAACTTATGTCGTGGTGAAAAAAATATTTTTTGACGCTTGTATTCCAATGGTTTATTATATTCTCTAATTTTATTCCTTGCCCGCTCCAGTATATTTTCTCTTGTCTTATATCTCAAAAATTTTACTAAGATGGATCTTGGTTTTTGATGTATCTGCGGTTTCAGAGCTAGTGTTCTGTGTGCCCTTTCTATTTCTGTTTCTTCCTGCATTTCTGTCGTTCCCAGGACCTTCGGGATCCATCCTTTTATAAATTCCTTCATGTCTGTGCCTTCTTCATCTTCCTTTAGGCCCACTATTTTTATGTTGTTTCGCATACTATAATTTTCCAACATATCAATTTTTCCGAGCTAACAACTCCTGTGTCTCTTTAATCTTTTGATCGCTTTATTCCAATTATCCTCTTAAGTCGTTTACTTCCATTTCTACAGCCATTTCTCGTTCTTCCACATTTTCTACTCTTTTCCTTATTTCTGTCATGACTAGTTCTAAACTTTGCATTTTATATTCTGTTCTTTTCATTTTTCTTTTAATTGCACTAAATTCTAATAGCAACCATTCTTTTAATGCTCTCATTTGTTCTTCAAAAAAAGCTTTATCTATATTCTGTCCATCTGATTTACCTTCTTTCTTTCTGTGAAAATCTTGGTCTTCTTCCTCTTCTTCTGTGTCTGTACACAGACACTTCTTCTGTACACAGACTCTTCTTCTGTGTTTGTGTCTTCTTCTTCTCTTCCTTGTACCTGTATCTCTTCTGATTTTCCTGATGAGTTGCTTGTCTCACTTTGTCGGGCCTCTCCTTGCTGGGCCTCTTGCTGTTGGTCCTCTCTTTCTGAGCTGCTCATCTGTCAGGCCTCCTGCTGCTGCTCCACTTGCCGTTCACCCCATCGACTTTCTTTCTCACCTGGTACTTCACTCCCTCTCCTGCCACTTTCCTTATCTTCCAGCTGAGAGCCCTGGTGTCGGGCGTCCCTCAGCTGGTCGCGCCATGGTTGCCTGCTCCTTGGTTGAGCCCTCCTCTCATCGGTGTTTTCCTTTACCTTAGATTGTGCATTGCTCATGCGCAATTCCTCGCGCATGCACATTTGCGCACATTTGTTTGGCTCAGTGAGCCATTTTTGCAGTCCACCGGTCGGGGGGGGGGGGGGAGGGGTCACGATTCCATAGGGCCAACACCAACCTTGGAGATCGGGCACTCTTTGCCACCACGGCTCCCCTTTCCTTCGTGCATGTAAGGCCTTCTCCTTTCTTTTCCGGTGTTTCTTCTTTTTTTCCCATTGTTTTTACTTTTTCCTTCTTAGGTGCCATCTTCTTTCTCTTCTCTGCAACTTTATCTTTTACTTCTTATATTTTATATTTGTTGAACTTTGTCTTTTCTTGACTTTTTTTCTTCTTTTCTGGAGAGGGCTGGTTTTACCCTACTGGCCACTACTCCATCACGTGACTCCTCATAGGAATGCCCAAATGAAGCAAGGTATTCAAGAGAGCCAATCACAAGATGTGTGCTCATCTGCAGGTGGGTTCAATTGGCAGGTGAGGTGACTTCCGAACAAGGCTCCTGTGACCCTCCTCGTTACACAGGACAACGTCTGAGAGTTCGGCTGTCTAGGCCGAGGAAAGTCTTTACAAAAAGGAAGGTTTTGGGTGAGTGAAAAGTTATAATTTCAAAAATTAAAGAGCATAATTTAATGTAGAGTGAGAGGACAATGGGCTCAAAGGTTAAAAAGAGCATAAATCAAATCAAGGAACAATATTAAAGGATAACTTTAAGGTTCCTGTAAAACGAGAAAGTCTAAAGAAGCTGTAATTGTAGATCAATACACAAAAGTGCGGGAGAAACTCAGCAGGTCACGTAGCATTCTTTATTGAAAAGATACATAACCAACATTTCAAGCCTGAGCTCTTTGTCAAGGACAGATTTCAGATTTATTGTCAGAGTACATATGTGTCATCACATATAACCCTGAAATTCTCTTTACTGAGGACAATGGAGAATTACCACTTATCAAATGTATTCAACGTACACATGTAAGCAAATAAAGAAATGTAAGGAAACTGACTGTGCAATACAGAGAAGGGAAAAAAAAACAAATAAAGTGCAAAATTGAGAGTCCTTAAATGAGTCCCTGATTGAGTTTGTGGTTGAGGAGTCTGATGGTGGAGGGGGAGCAGCTGTTCCTGAACCTGGGGGTGCGAGTCTTGTGGCACCGACAACTCTTTCCTGATGGCAGCAGCGAGATCACAAGGTATGGATCCTTGACGATTGCTTCAGCATTCCCTACAGATATTCTCAACCGTGGGAAGGGTTTTGCCTGTGATGGATGTCCTGGCCTGCGTCCATGACCTTTTGCTGTATTTGAATATCCGTAGGTTACAAGAGATAAATTAAAAGCACAGATTTAAAAGAGAAGTTTTGAATTTAACAACTTTTTCTTTTTTTTTCCTTTGGCTTGGCTTCGCGGATGAAGATCTATGGAGGGGTATGTCCACGTCTGCTGCAGGCTTGTTAGTGACTCACAAGTCCAATGCGGGACAGGCAGGCACGGTTGCAGCGGTTGCAAGGGAAAATTGGTTGGTTGGGGTTGGGTGTTGGATTTTTCCTCCTTTGTCTTTTGTCAGTGAGGTGGGCTCTGCGGTCTTCTTCAAAGGAGGTTGCTGCCCGCCGAACTGTGAGGCGCCAAGATGCACAGTTGGAAGCAAGATCAGCCCACTGGCGGTGGTCAATGTGGCAGGCACCAAGAGATTTCTTTAAGTAGTCCTTGTACCTCTTCTTTGGTGCACATCTGTCTCAATGGCCAGTGGAGAGCTCGCCATATAACACGATCTTGGGAAGGCGATGGTCGTCCATTCTGGAGATGTGACCCACCCAGCGCAGTTGGGTCTTCAGCAGCATGGATTCGATGCTTGCGGACTCTACCAGCTCGAGTACTTCGATGTTGGTGATTAAGTCATTCCAATGAATGTTGAGGATGGAGCGGAGACAGCGCTGATGGAAGCATTCTAGGAGCTGTAGGTGATGCTGGTAGAGGACCCATGATTCAGACCCGAACAGGAGCATGGGTTTGACAACGGCTCTGTATATGCTGATCTTTGTGTGTTTCTTCAGGTGGTTGTTTTTCCAGACCCTTTTATGTAGTCTTCCAAAGGTGCTATTTGCCTTGGCGAGTCTGTTGTCTATCTCTTTGTCGATCCTTGCATCAGATGAAATGGTGCAGCCAAGGTAGGTAAACTGGTTGACCGTTTTGAGTTCTGTGTGCCCGATGGAGATGTGGGGGGGCTGGTAGTCATCATGGGGAGCTGGCTGATGGAGGACCTCAGTTTTCTTCAGGCTGACTTCCAGGCCAAATATTTTGGCAGTTTCCGCATACAGGACGTCAAGTGCTGAAGAGCTGGCTCTGAATAGGCAACTAAAGAGGCATCGTCTGCAAAGAGTAGTTCACTGACAAGTTACTCTTGTGTCTTGGTGTGAGCTTGCAGGCGCCTCAGATTGAAGAGACTGCCATCTGTGTGGTACCGGATGTAAACAACGTCTTCATTGTTGAGGTCTTTCATGGCTTGTTTCAGCATCATGCTGAAGAAGATAGTAAAGAGGGTTGGTGCGAGGACGTAGCCTTGCTTCACACCGTTGTCAATGGAGAAGGGTTCGGAGAGCTCATTGCTGTATCTGACCTGACCTTGTTGGTTTTTGTGCAGTTGGATAACCATGTTGAGGAACTTGGGGGGGCATCCGAGGCGCTCTAGTATTTGCCAAAGCCCTTTCCTGCTCACGGTGTCGAAGGCTTTGATGAGATCAACAAAGGTGATGTAGAGTCCTTTGTTTTGTTCTCTGCACTTTTCTTGGAGCTGCCTGAGGGCAAAGACCATGTCAGTAGTTCCTCTGTTTGCGCGAAAGCCACATTGATTCTGGGAGGACATTTTCGGCGACACTAGGTATTAGTCTATTAAGGAGAATCCTAGCAAAGATTTTGCCTGCAATGGAGAGCAGCGTGATTACCCTGTAGTTTGAGCAGTCTGATTTCTCGCCTTTGATTTGTACAGGGTGATGATGATGGCATCACGAAGGTCCTGAGGCACCTTTCCTTGGTCCCAGCAGAGCATGAAAAACTCATGCAGTTTGGTAATCAGAGCTTTGCCGCCAGCCTTCCAGACCTCTGGGGGGATTCCATCCATACCTGCTGCTTTGCCATTTTTCAGTTGTTCAATTGCCTTATATGTCTCTTCCCAGGTAAGGACCTCATCCAGCTCTAGACTCAAGGGTTGTTGAGGGAACTGGAGCAGGGCAGATTCTTGGACTGAGCGGTTGGCACTGAAAAGGGATTGGAAGTGTTCTGACCATCGATTGAGGATGGAGATCTTGTCGCTGAGGAGGACTTCGCCGTCTGAGCTGAGCAGAGGGCTTTGGACTTGGGGTGAGGGGCTGTACACCGCATTTAGTGTCTCATTAAAAACCCCTGAAGTCGCCAATGTCGGCGCTAAGCTGGGTTCGTTTTGCGAGGCTAGTCCACCACTCATTTTGGATCTCGCTGAAGGTGGCTGCATGCGAGACAGAAGGCTCATTTTTTCTCTGGCCAGGAAGGCTTTGCAAGGTGAGCCTGGTGGGCAGCTCACTTCTTTGCCAGCAGCTCCTGGATTTCCTGGTTGTTTTCGTCAAACCAGTCCTTGTTTTTCCTGGAAGAGAAGCCCAGTACCTCTTCAGTGGATTGCAGTATGGCCGTTTTCAGCTGATCCCAGAGGATTTCAGGACACGTGACCGTGAGGCAGTTTGAATCCTCGAGCCTTGCTTGGAGGTTTGCCTGGATGTTTCCTCTCACTACGTCTGACTGCAAGTTTCCAACTTACACTATAACCAGGACTGGGAATTGCATACTCCAGAGTGGGGTGTTCAGAGAGAATAGGGAGTGGTGAGGAATGACTGGTTTGGAAGAAAATGCAGTGTGGCTAGGCCTAAGAGACAAAAAAAAAGAAGCCTAAGAGATTGGGAGAGCATAACCAAGATTCAAAATCACTCCTGAAGAACAAATCAAACTGCCAAAATGTGCTTCTGAAGGAGAACCGATTTTCAATGCAATGTGTTGTGGCACCTGTTATGGGATGTTTTATTGCAAGGTTAATTAATAACTTCAAAGTAAGAAATCCCTGAAGGAAAATTGATTATAGTATGGAAGAATTCTGCTTATATTCATGTACTTATATTGGACACTAATTTTTTGAACTTAAATAAAGCCAATTAGAAGCGTGACAACTAAATTGGTTGGGAAATTGTTTTTTAAGGTTTATCAGTTGACAAACAATGATAAATGCTAAACAATGCAAAATATTTAAGGCATTTTTCATAATTTCCAGGAAATATACAGTACTCCGACCAATTAAAAACACCATGCACTGAATGGTGCGCTTTCACCTATCAAGCAGTGGAACATTTTCTGAAGAGGGCGCCCAAAATCACTGAAGACCCCTTGCACTCTGCAGATGGAATTTTTCAGCTTCTCCCATCGCGAAAGAGATACAAGGGTATCAGAGCCAGCACCACCAGGCTGAGGAACAGCTGAACGACCAAAGGAGCTGCTCAAACTGACCCTCCGAGACTCTCATATTCATGGAACAATATTTATTTGTATCTATGAATACTTGTCCTGCATATGTATTGTTTGTCTGTATGTTAAGTCTGGTTGAGTGTCTGCATGTTTGGCACTGAGGACTGGAGAATGCTGTTTCATCGGGTTGGACTTGTACCATCAGGTGGTAATAAACTGGACTTAAGAACAGCACTTAAATGGTGAAACTAATGGTGACACTTTGTTTGCCCTTATGACATGCAAAAGTATATCATGTATGTTATATTTTTAATGCATTATTGATGCAGTACAATTAGCATAGCAGTTAGTGACAGGGGTTCGAATCCGGCGCTGTCTGTAAGGAGTGTGTACATTCTTCCCGTGTCTGAGTGGGTTTCCTCTGGGCGGCCCAGTTTCCTCCCACTGTTTAAAATGTGTGAGGGTTGTAGGTCATTTGGGTAACATGGCCTTGTGGGCCGGAGGTTGCTGTTACCGTCCTGCATGTCTAAATTTAATGTGTATACAAATTATTGCGTGACAATAAACCTTGAAAATGATGCCAGCCAATGAGAGATCAAAGAGTACAGTGGATGAGCTGAGTGCATTGAGCTGCAAGAGGGGCCAGTCAACATTTTGGTAAGGAGGCAAGTGGAAAAATGACAGAGGTTCAAAAGTGAACATTTACTAAAATATTGATAAAACAATGTTGGAATACAAGAATAAGTTAGCAAGAAACAGAAAACAATCAAAGGGTTTCTATTTTAAAAGAATGTTTAAAATATCATCCCCGTCTTTGAGATATAAACCAGAGGACATGGGACAAGGGTGAACGGGGAATAAGTTTAGGGGGAACATTGGGGGCAATTTCTTCACACAGGGAGCAGTGAGAGTGTGGAACGAGCTGCCAGATGAAGTGGTGAATGCGAGTGCAATTTTAACATTTAAGAAAAATTTGGGGCAGGTACATGGATGGGAGGGGTATGGAGGGATGGTGCAGGTCAGTGAGACTAGACTGGTTAATGGTTTGGCACATACTAGAAGAGCCAAAGGGCCTATTGTCTGTGCTGTAATATTCTTAAATTGAAGACCCCATATGATTTAACTGGTGATCCATACTTCTAAATTCAGATTCAGATTCCGATTTAGATATATTGTCAGAGTACTTGCAACCCTGAGATTCTTTTTCACATGGGTTAGGCAGAATTACCACTTAATGGTAGTGCAAAAAAAAACGACTCAAAGTACAAATAAAGAAATGTAAACAAATTGACTGTGCATACTGAGATGGAAAAAAAATCAATTAAGTGCAAAAGAAAGAGTCCTTAAACAAGTCCCTGATTGAGTTTGTCGTTAAGGAGTCTGATGGTGGAGGGGTAGCAGCTGTTCCTGAACCTGGTGGTGCAAGTCTTGTATCACCTAAACGTCTTTCCTGATAGCAGCAGCGAGAAAAGACCGAGAGCTGGGTGGAGTGGGTCTTTAATGACTGTTCTCTGACAGTAGTGCTCCCTGCCAATGTTCTCGATAGAGGGGGGGTTTACTTGTGATGTCCTGGATTGTGTCCACTATCTTTTGGAGGGCTTTAGGCTCAGGGGTAGTGGTGTCCCCAAACCATACTGTGATGCAGCTGGTCACCACACATCTGTAGAAATTTGCCATCGTTTCTGATGTCCACACCAAATCTCAAACTGCTGAGGAAGTAGAGGTGCCAACGTGCTTTCTTCACGATATACAGCCACGAACTATCCATCCAAAATGTTTGGATAAACTCTTCCAACTCCTTTTTGGCATTCACAGTTTCTTCAATGATCCCAACATTTTCTCCACCACTGCTTTATCTGAAAGTGGCTTCACCCCTCGGTTTCGTTCCTGTTTTCCACTCCTGCAGTCCGGAGCGCTCTTCCAGATCCATCATTCCCTTCTCCCTGTGTGATTCAGAGGAGCACCTCTTTTACCAAAAGGGTGCTCATTCGCCCTTCTTCAAGCCTTCATTGATTTTCAGCCGAGAGAGCAAGTTGCAATATTCAAAAATCAAACTGTACCACTGTCTAAATTGATCAATACTTCTCCAATTTTATGTTCTGCCACTTGGCAGTGTAATGCTGCATTTTATTGATTGCAGCTGTGTTAAACTTTCTATCTTCCCACCAGTCTTAAGGTCAGTAACCATAATTTCATTGTGATTTATATCTGTATTTTCCCAGGGCCCTTTTATCTTTCCCTATAATTAATCCATTTCTGGCTTGGGTTATCTCTACGTCGCTGCAAAAGGAAACGTATTGCAGCAACAAAGAAAATAATGCATCATATTCCAGGCTGACAACAAGAGGAAGTAATTACTATGGAAATTGAGTGCATGCTCATATCAACAAGAAGAGGACAATTTCAAAATTTGATCTAATTACTGTAATTGCAATACCTGAGAAATTAAAAATAGTCAGATTTTCTTTAAGATGGCTGTGATTAAATTAGTGCATGTCATTTTTACTTCAACAGATAGAGTATGGAACCTTTCTTGCAAATAACACATCAACTTTAGCAAAGATAAAGCAGTATTTCAATCCTGTGAAATTAAAATTGGATGTATGTATGGTATTTTAATTATATAATCCTGTTCAGTGAAAATCTCCAGGAATAAAAATGACAAGGACGCTAGAGCGGTGACAGCAAAATACAAAAGGCAATTCCTCTTTGTTGTATTTTGTGCGTATTGTTCCTTCTCTCCCACTGTGAAGCAGTCATGACAGAACCGAGGCATCCTCAGCTTGCATTGACTGTGGGCCCACCTTCGTGGTGCTAACAGGACCATAAGAGTGGCAGAGAGGGTCTCTGGAGCCTCCCCCCTTATCCCAACCCCACCACACACTCATTGACATAATTTACCGGGATTGTGGTCTGAACAGGGCGTGCAAAATTATTACAAAGAATCTTGAATCTATCTATGCCTGTTATCATTTTGCGCTCGTCTGGCAGGTCTGCCATTTCTACTCTGAAGTGGTCAACTCTTATGCTTTTCATCTTTTCTGCTCTGGCTTACAAAAAAAATAATCTATTTACTTACTTGCAAACATCTGCAGAGCAAGGTGCCTCAGCAGGAAGGCATTCCAGTGTTGCAAGATTCAATTTATTGTCATTACAATAAAACAGTGTCACTTTACAAGCAATTGCTTTTGCCTGCTGCAAGGCAGACAGATTCACCATTGGCAAAAATTGCCTGAAGTGCCTTCAACAGTTAGAGAGAGCGAGAAGCAAAAGAGATTCCCCCCCCCCCCCCCCCCCCGCCTCCCTCAAGTCACCGAGAGTCTGTAGATTCACATCCAGCACTTCCGGAGCCACACAGATTCCAGATCCGAACCTCCCACAGAGTCAGGAACCCTTCAGGGCCTTCGGCACCCCTTCATTTCCCGGTTCCGATACCTGGTACCCCTTCAGCCAGTTCCAGAAATCCGCAGCCCGGCGTGAGTCCCCCGACAGCATTCTCCAGCAACCCACAGCCTCCAAGGGATTGTTGCCAGCAACCCACCACATGCATTGGTTTTCCATTCGCAGACCCCCCCGCCATCCCCTCAATGGTCCACCGCCGTGGCCACTGTCCCCATGGGTCGTCTCCTCTGCTTCTCAGACAGGGGATGGTGCCAGGTTTTCGGGTACCATGCTCCAGTCCGTTGCCCTGAAGTCTGTACCCTTTGTGGCTCCTGCCTTATCAGAGGCACCGCCATCTTGGGTACAGACTCCGCGGCCACAGGATTTTCATTCCAAATGGGAGTCCCCTTCGCGGACAGCAGCATCTGTTAAAAATTCCGGTGTTTCAGATTGAATCGAAGTGGGCATGGACTCTCCCACAAGTCGCAGAGAGGAATCTTCAGAGTCCTGAAGAGGGCCATAGCCAAAAGGTTGAGAATGGCTGATCTGTAGAGAATCGGATTAGAGGTCATTCGCGTGTCTGTATGTGTGTTACGTTTGGCTGTTTGTCTGCATGTTTTGCACCGAGGACCAGAGAACGCTGTTCCATCGGGTTGTACTTGTGTAATTGGATGACAAGAAATTTGACCTTGAACTTAAAGCACTCCACAACCAGGGGAGGCACGATTAGCAGTTAGTAGAAAGCTATTACAGCACCAGTGGCAAGGGTTCGAATCCCACACTATCCGTAAGGAGTCTTACTCCTTTCTACCTGTGTCTGTGAGAGCTTCCTCTGGCTGCTTTAGTTTCCTCCCACCATTCAAAATGTACAGGGGGGCTGTGGGTCAATTGGGTGGCATGGGGGCAGAAGGGCCTGTTACCAAACTGCATGTCTCAGTTTTTTTTTAAATAATTCAACAAAATATTCAGAACAGCTGTCAGACAGGAAGTATGCCACCACATGGGGTAAAAGTCAAGGCATGTTTAGCAATGTGCCATACATTTAGCAATGCCCATAGACTTAGCCACAAATCACAGCTGCCTGTCAGATCTAAGAATGGGGGGCGACACTGCTCTTGCAGAACATTGTCCCAACATGGGGCAGCCAACTCTGATTGGTGGAATTCCTGAAGGTTTTACCATCTTACCACCCTCGCCATCCTGCCATTGGCTGCTCAAGGTATCAATCACTTATTGATAGGTTTTCGAATGAGAACACGAACATGTCTGAAAGTTCTTGAAGAGGAATGTTAATGATCTTCCTTTTCAAGTCTCTCCTCAATTTTAAGTTTGGAATATAAAAAGGAATTGCACACTTTTTTTTATTGGCAATATTCCATCTTTTTATTTTTTATTCCCCACCCCCCCCCCCCCCCCCCCCACGCCCCACTCCAGGTTTATTTGCAGTTTCTGGAGACTATTCTGCAACTCTGAGAGATTGGAAACCCATCAGCTCTTTCTAATGAGCAGAGAATTTCTGGATGGGATATAAATAGCACTTACTCTAGTAATAGCAGCTTCCAAGCTATCTCAGCTCCAGAATGTTTTGAGACAAATACTGCCCACATGAGCCCACTGCTGAATTCACAGTGGTAGAGCTCATCTGTGTAATGGGGTGCCTCCAGACACCTCCCCAAAGTGTCAAGCCTTGTCAATTAACAACTGCAGTAACGTCGCCCTGTGTCGCTGCTAATTGAGAACAGTGACAGAGCGCACAACTGTCACAATTCACAGGAGTCAGAGAACAGAACTGTCAATGCCCCGAATCTCCTGCATCAGCTAAAGTGCATTTACAATGGAATCTGCAATCAACACCATCAATTAAATATACAGACAAATGAGACCTGAATCCATGCGGAAAATACACTCTTGACCTAATACGTATAGGCAACATGCAGGAAATCTTCTTAGAGCACAGGAGTCACTTCCCTGTAATTAGCTGAAGATGCTCTGTGGCTCATTTTGACAAATGTTTACATCCCTTTTAGTCACCCAATTTAGGACGCCAACTCTGAACTGGGACTGGCGGTGTAGGCTTCTCTGTCTCATAATGTGGTGTGAGACTCTCAATGTGGACAAGACGAAGGAGATGATCGTGGATTTCAGGAGGACCCAGAATGACCGCCCTCTACTACTCATCAATACCTCTGAGGCGGAGAGAGTGGAGAGCGCCTTGGAGTTCACTGACCTATCATGGACACTCAACACCTCCTCACTTGTCAGGAAGGCGCAACAGTGACTGCACTTCCTGAGAAGACGGAAACAGGCGAGATGACCGGCCACCACCCTATCAACCTTTTACATGAGCTCTATTGGCTGTCTGCTTCACAGTGAGGTATGGTTGCTACAGAGAAACTAATTGGAGGTCAATCCAGAGGACTGTGAGTGCGGCAGAAAGGATCACTGGAGTCTCCTTCTCTCCACCACATACCCACCCCCCCCCCCACAACAACGTAATCTACTGGGATCTTTGTCTGAATAGGGCATGCAAAATCATTGAGGACCCTTATCACCCCACCCCCCCCCCCCCCACACAGCTTCTTTCCACTGCTTCCATCAGGAAAGAGATACAGGAATATCAGAGCCAATGCCATCGGCCGAGAAACAGCTTCTTCTACAGGCTGAACGACCAAAGGAACGGATCACATTAACAATCCAAGAATCATATCTACAAACAATATTTATTTATTTATACATACAAATACTTGTCCTGTGAATGCATTGTATGTGCGTTATGTCTGGTTGTGTGTCTGCACATTTTGCACCGAGGACCGGAGAAGGCTGTATTGTAGAGCTCGTTGAAAGAACCAAAGACTTGTTGATCCAAACCAAGGCTTTTATTAGCAAAAGACAGGAGCTCTTCACAGGTGGCCGACCAGTCCGGAATGATCCGACCTGGCTCGGGACACAACCCTTTAAGGCCCAGACAGTAGACGTGGCTAAGCTCTCAGCCAATCGCTGTAAGCACAGTCATTACATACTCTAGATACTGTAACTATATACATTGGTGATAGGTCTGTACTATCACGACATACAAATACTTGTCCTGTGAATGCATTGTATGTGCGTTATGTCTGGTTGTGAGTCTGCATATTTTGCACCAACGACCGGAGAAGGCCGTTTCGTCGGTTTGTACTTGTGCAATCAGATGATAATAAACTTGACTATCTCTCGCCATATACCTCCATCTCCTGAATGGACAGGTACCTGGTGAGCTATTTCATAGTGCAGGACATCCCATCCCATCCAACTGCGTGAACCTTAAGGATTACAGTTGGAGTCCTTGGTCATTTACAAACAGTTGCAACCAGTGGTAAACCTGTTTCCAGCTAAGTTGATTGGCTAACTACCCTGTCAATCAAGGACCAATTTGAAGTACTCCTCAGAGATATCATCATTCCCAGCATCTCTTTTCAGTTACTTTTTTCCTCAATTACAACTTCAGCTGATCTTTGGATGGATGCTCTCTGGAAGTGAAATGCAGGAAACACGCAACAGTTCAGGCAGCCTCTAGGGCACACATGTCAAACTCTGGCCCGTGGATATAATTATATTTGGCCCGCAAGATCATTTCAAAAATGTATTAGAGGTGGCCCGCTGGCCGCCACACCAGTATAGCGCATGCACAGCTAATACTATAAATCCCAGAATGCATTGGTGTCAGCCCGCTAATCGCCCCCACCTCCTCTGTTTACGTTGCAGGGTCTCACTGTGGACTCTGGTTTTGGGGCCTGGCCAGTGTCAGGGGAAGCCAAGGCCGCTTCCCAGCGCCCGGAACCGGAGGCCACAGGCCTGACCTCGCCAGGACCGTTGCCCACTCCCCCTCCCTGCCGCAGGCCGACCCACGACTCACGGTGACGGGGCCGCTGATCCGCCGAGATGCCGCTCTGCAGCGAGAGCCGATGCCCCCGCACTGTCGTTGTCCAACCCGATCGCCCGCAAACCCTGCTCTCCCGCACACAGGCCTGAGTAAGGATTATGAACTTTAATCTCAGGATAAAACGATCTCCCAATAGTTTCGTGTCACAGTGATAAATATATTCCTGGTTAAAAATGGTCCTGCACCTGGATACAAGCTCATTAGGCATAAAACTTGAAAAGTGTGTAAATCAAAGGATATCTGTACCAATGGAAAAAGGGCATGGCAAATAACCCTGCTAGAGTTCATGCCCACAATCAGTCACCCATTTGATTGTTTCAGGAATCATGTTATTCTCCCACATTCTCAATAGCCCTCAGATTTTAATATTCGACAGCACACTAGCAACATTTGACAAATCCTCTATAGAGAAATATTATTTATTGAATATTTTATTTCTCATTTGTTAATGCTTCTGGAAAGAGTTTATCCAAAACTATTATTAAACATTTATTTTAATAAGAAAAAGTTTAACATTACATATGTTGAAAGAAGAGAAAACATGCAGATGTTGAAAATTTTCAATAAATATTTAGTTCGGCCCTCAACTTAGTCCAAGTTTTTAATTTTGGCCCTCCGTGAATTTGAGTTTGACGCCCCTGCTCTAGGGCAAGGGAGTCAGTGAACATCTCAGGTCAAAGACCCTACGTCAGTTTTCTGACTTGGCTTACATCCTATTTCATCTCCAACCCCTGAGGAGGATTGCAAGTTCTCCATCCACAAATATGCATTGGGACTGAGGGGAGTTCCGAATCCACAATCCAAATAATCACCTCCTTGTCCGCCAAAGGAAGCGGTCACTACTGACTAGAGATCCAAGTGTAGGTACTAAGTGTGAATCCTAGTAATGTAGGCCCTTTGGCTAACCATGTCTACTCTGCTGTTGTAGCCACTTATTCCAGTGGTTCTCAACCTGGGATCCATAGGATGCCACAAGTGCTCTGTGGTTTAGTAAGGGATTACTTAAGTTGGTATGTGAGTGGAAAGAAAAAAGGTTAAAAACTACTGACCTACGCTGATCACATTGATCCAAATTATATGCATCGTTTTTTTATGACGTGGTGATTCAAGTGCCTAAGTTTTATTTAATTGTAATGATACAGCATGAAGTCCATTCTAGCCCACAAAAGCCATGCTGGCCAATTTCACCCAATTAACCTGCAAACCCCATACGTTTTGGAGGGTGGGAGGAAACCAGAGAACCTGGGGAAAATTCACGGGGAGAATATGCCAACTACTTACAGATTGCGCCGGATTCAAACTTGGGTCTCTGGCGCTGACCTAGTATTATGCTAACCATGCCCCGGGCTTCTTGAATGCTTCAAATATATTCAACAGTGGGACAACGACGGAATTTTCCAATTGTTGGTGACCTTCCCACACACCACCCAACCCTATCTGGTTCCACTATTCTCATAATTCCCACTTTTCTTTCTCCACCCACCTTCTTCTGCCCAGCGTCCTAGATCTCCAGCCCCCCTCCACTTCCGATTTAGTTTCAATAAAGCATCCCAACCCAAAACATTGACTGGCTATCTTTCTCCACGGATGCTGGCTGACCTGCTGAGTCTTTGTTGGATTCAAGTTTCCAGCTCCTTCAGTTCTTGTTTTTTCTAGGCACACAACTAAACTTGGTTCAGGTATTACAAGTCATCATCAAAGTCCCTTACCATCCTTGCTTTGACCCGTGCTCCCCCTCAATAAATTACGGCATGGGAGAATACAGATGCAAATAGATCTTTGGCACCATCAACCAGAAACAATTTTCTTGGCTGTCGCACACCAATGTTTTGTTCTCAACATTTCACTGAATTTCCTCTCCATCTTTGTTCAAACCTTTCAAGTATGCCTGGCCAATGTAGGGCGCAAGGCATGCAAGTTTAATACAAAAAATTATTGCAATGCAGTGACTGCAAGGAGCTGCCAACGATGAGCTGCCAGTCCCAGAGGAATTTCTTTCCCTTCATTTTGCCCATTGTGCAGCACCCAATGCAGAAGGAATCATCTGCTGGACTTCAAGCTTGGTCTGGCACCTCCATCTCTAAAAACACCCATCAGCTATCAGGCTCTTGACCCCCCCCCCCGTACTACCCGAGTCCTCACCCTAAAACACAACCGGACCACTGAGAGTTCTAAGCGTGCTACTGAAATCTCACTTTTATTTTCTTGCTGGAAAAATAGGCTGAAAAGGGTGGCATGGTTGACATAGCAGCTAGCGCCATGCCATTACAGTGCCAGCAATCGGGTCTTGGGTTCAAATCCCGCACTGTCTGTAAGGAGTTTGTACGTTCTTCCCATGTTTTTGTGGGTTTTCCCCGGGGGCTCCGTCCTCCTCCTACCGTTAGAAACGTACTGGGGTGTTGGTTAATTGGGTGTAAATTGGGCAGCACGGACTCGTGGGCCGAAATGACCTGTTAACGTGCTACATGTCTAAATTTTTTAAAAATTAAAATGGCAGATGGAATTTAATGCAGCCAAATGTGAGGTGTTGCATTTTGGAAGGACAAACCAAGAAAGGACATACATGATAAAGAGTAGGGCACTGAGGAGTGTGGTAGAGGGATCTGGGAATACAGATACATAGTTCCCTGAAAGTGGCATCTCAGAGAGATAAAGTTGTAAAGAGAGCTTTTGGCATATTGGCCTTCATAAATCAAAGTATTGAGTATAGGAGTTGGAATGTCAAGGTAAAGTTGTACAAGACATTGGTGAAACAAAATTTGGAGTGCTGTGTGCACTTTTGGTCATCTAACTACAGGAAAGATATCAATAAGATTGAAAAGGTGCAGAGATTTACTAAGATGTTGCCAAAACTTCAGGGTCTTAGTAAAAGGGAAAGGTTAAACAGGTTAGAACTTTAATCCCTCGAGGATAGAATAAGGAGAGATTTAAAGAGGTGTTTAAAATTATGAGGGGGATAGACAGAGTAAATGTAGGTCGGCTTTTTCAACTGAGGGTAGGTGAGATTCAAACCAGAGGACATGGCTTAAGGGTAAAAGGGGAAAATTTTAGGGGGAACTTCCTTAAGCAGAGAGTAGTGGGAATGAACTTCCAGCTGAAGTGGTGAATGTGGGCTCAGTTTTCATATTTAAGAAGAATATGGACAGGTACACAGATTGGAGAAGTATGGAGGGCTATGGACTGGGTGCAGGTCAGTGGAACTAGGCAGAAAAATGGTTTGTCACAGACTAGAAGGGCCGAAGGGGTCGATTTCTGTGCTGTAATGTTCTATGGTTCTATTGCAACTGTGAATATTGATTTATCTATCCTTTTTATTTGCTGTCCATAATCCCATGACCTCATTTTCTACATCTTTCAGTAGAGCAATTTTCACCTGAAAAAATAAGAACATAAGAAACAGGAGCAGGAGTCGGCCATCCGGCCCGTGAAAATGACAGGCTCATCTCCACCTACCTGCTTTTTCCCCATATCCCTCAATTCCCCAACCTTGTCTTAAGTACATTTACTGAGGTCGCCTCCACTGCGAATTCCCCAGGTTCACCGCTCGATGGGAAAAGCAGTTCCTCCTCATCTCTGTCCTAAATCTATGACCCTGAATCCTGAGGCTGTGCTGTGTCCCCTAGTTAGAGTATGGTACTTGCCTTTCTCCTAGCCATGACTGGAAAAAAAACAGCTCAAAAGGCCACTGGTGATCGACACCCAAGGCCTTTGTTTTGACGTTTATATTCTATTTGCAAAAATTCAGAATATAGTAACATCATAATTTTGTTAAATTCCTAATTTTTATCTTTTACTCTTCTTCCTGGTTGCTGCCTTGTTCCGAAGGGGCAGGATGAATCTTGTTATTGAAAATGAAAAGGTTGACTGAAGCAATCCATCCGTGGAGCTTGGAGTGGTGGGGTACACACACCACCAAACACTAGCAGGAGCTCGATTCCACTTAGTTTCAGGTCTTTATTTATTTTACTAGCACTGCCCTCTGGTGGCAGTAGATTTTTTCCAGATTCAGATTTATTGTCAGAATACGTGCATGACATCACATGCAACCCTGAGATTCATTTCCCTGCGGGCAAGACATAATTACCACTTACTGGAAGAGCAAAAAAAAAATGTAAACAAATTGACTGTGCAATACAGGGAGTAAGTGCAAAAGACTCCTTAAACGAGTCTCTGATTTTGTTGTTGAGGAGGGGGTAGCTGCTGTTCCCGAAGCCAGTGAGTTTTTGTGACAGCAGCCAGAACAGAGCATGTGCTGGGTGGTGAGGGTCTTTGATGATTGCTGCTGCTCTCCAGTGGCAGCGTTCCCTGTAGATGTTCTCGATAGTGGGGAGGGTTTTACCTGTGATGCCCTGGGCTGTGTCCGCTACCTTTTGGAGGGCTTTATGCCCAGTGGCATGGGTGTTCCCACACCAGGCTGCAATGCAGTTGGTCAGTGCGCTTTCCATAACACATCTGTTGAAATGTTCCAGGGTGTCCGATGTCATTCCAAACACCCAAGGAAGTAGAAACACTGTCGTGCTTTCTTCACGATGCCATTAGTGTGCTGGGCCCAGGGAAGATCCTCCAAGATAGTGACTCCCAAGAACATAATTACTCACCCTCTCCACCTCTGACCCCCAATAACCGGAGGAACCATATGTAAAACATAACAATGTGAAATAATAGCCAAAAAAGTGCTGGAAACATACTTTAACTTTAGACATACAGCACTGTAACAGGGCCATTCTGGCCCATGAGTCCATGTTGCCCAATTAACCTACAACCTGGACTCAGCAGGTTTAGGCAACATCCAGAGAAATGATCAGTTAATGTTTCAGGTCAAGATTAATGTAAGGGGAATACAAAGGAACGGCAAGGTTAGCACAACGCTGGTACAAGGCCCGTGGCTAAGGTTCAAATCTGCCCCAGTCCGTAAAGTAAGTTTTTCCAGTGTCTGTGCAGGTTTCCTCCGGGTATCTGGTTTCAGAATCAGAATTTATTGTCAGTCTTACACGGTTCAAAAAAAATATGGGGATTGTAGGTCAATTGAGTGTAAGGAAGGGCCTGATGCATGGCTAAAATAAAGTATCACTATAACTAAATTGGTATTGATAGAGGGTCCCGACCTGAAACATATACAGGTTGAGAACCCCTTATTCGAAAATCCAAAATGCTCAAAAATCCAAACCATTTTGAGCGCCGCAAGTGGAAAATTCCACATCTGATCTCATTTGCTCGTGTGGGGCTCTCTTGTCGCCAGTTCATTACCAACCATCATCGTTGCCAGACCTAGGCACATTATTCAGTTTTTTTTTTTGCTTAGTCTCTGCTCTGTGGTACAAAGATTATGCTGAAAATTACCGATGGGGAAATAGCCGAAATGGTTCTGAATCAAGGCAAGAACAGTTTCAGGTGAAATCTGAAATTCATCTCCTAAAATGCCATGTTTGCATGTAACGTGACCAGCAACATTATGCATTCAAAAAATAAAATCCAGTACTATAACCTTTTAATCAAATTGTAGTTGGACACTGAAAGCCGGCCGTTGTTTGTAATTGTTTAACAGGGATTCTGTGCTGTTTCGTTACATGAATCCAAAATCCAGAAAAATCCAAAATCTGAAACACTTCTGGCCCCATGCATTTTGGATAAGGGGGTGCTCAACTTGTACCAACTACAGTACCTTTCTAGACGGATCCTGCCTGACCTGTCAAGCCCCTCCAGCCTCTCTGTTCATTTAATCCAGCAGCTACAGACTGGTTTTCTGTTGTCTGTGTGACGTGCTGCAAATCCAGGTGGTGTCGTCACTTCCCTGCAACTGGCTCTGTGGCTCAACTTGAAGAATGTTTATATCCTTTTTAATCACCCAATTTAGGATCCCAACTCTGAACTGGGACTGATAGTGTAGGCTGCTCTTGATCTCAATGTGGACAGGTTCCTGGTAGGCTATTTCAAAGTGCAGGACATCCCATCCAGTTGCTTATATCTTTAGAATTGCAGCTGGGATCTTTGGTAATTTCCAAACAGCTACAGCCAGTGTCAAATTTGTCTCCAGGCAAGTTGGAGATAATTGGCTAACTACCCTATCGATCAAAGTTTGGCAATTGAGATCGGCCTGAAGCACTCCTCAGAGGTATCATCATTCATAGCATCTTTTCACCATTTTTCTTGCTCCAATTTCAACTTCTATTGCTGTTTGGATGGACCCTTTCTGGAAATGAAATGTTGGGGATCATCTGTGGAAAGTGTCTGCGAGTATTTCAGCTCAGACACTCCTGAACAAAATGATGGGAGGGGAGAGGCAGTGGGAGGATTGCGGTCCAAAAGGCAGGAGGTAATAGGTATATAAGGGATGGAGGGAACACCAGCTACTGAGGCAGGGGGGATGGCTCTGTAAATGGAGAGAGTGGAGAGCTGAAGGAAAGACAGAGGGATGGGAAAGAGGCACAAAGAGTAGGCTAGCAGAAACTGGAGAAGTCAAGGTTAGTGCCATGAAGTTGGAGAGTGCCCAGACAGAAGAATTAGATGTTGCTCCTTCAATTTACAGGTGGCCTCAGTTCAGGAGTACACGAGGCCATGGACAGAGATGTTAGCATGGGAGTGGGAAGAAGAATTAAAATAGTTGGCCACTGGGAGATCCAGAGTGAAGGTTCTCAGGGAAGCAATCTTTCTTTTAATTCAGACGTCCGCCTACTATTTACTCATACTTTGAAGGTCTCAGGTCCGAGGTCAGTTCTATATCTTTATGGACACTGCAAGATCTGCTGAGTTCCTTCAGCATTCCTGTGATTGAACTACAGAAACGTCTGCACTTTCATGTTTCATCCCTTCTCCAGCATTAAAGCAGAAGAGGGATCGAAAACCTTGGCAAACTTCTACAGTTGTGGAAAATGCACTGACCAACTGCATCACACTCTTGATTGGGAAACAACTCTGAGCAGAAAGCCCTGCAAAAGGTAGCAGATATTATAGGCAAAACTCTCCCCAACATCAAGAACATCTACAGCACACATGTCAAACTCTGGCCCGATATAATTATATTTGGCCCGCAAGATCATTTCAAAAATGTATTAGAGGTGGCCCGCCCTGCAGCGAGAGCCGATGCTGTTTTTTGGTAATGTCACCCCCACCATCCTCCCCCTTCATTGCACATTCTTCCCCATTGTAACACGAGAAATTGTAACACGAGAAGTCTGTCGATGTCATCAGCCGGCAAGCCAGTTGGAAGGCTCCCCGCACAACCAGTCACTTCTCCCACCTGTTGAGCGGTGCGGTGGATGGGCGAGCGCCTGTGATTTCCTGTCGGCGCGACGGGCAATCTGCGCAATCTGGCAGGCTGCGCACGGCCCCCGGGCAGCGGGAGCCCCGCGCGACTGGCACCGGACAGCCCTTCCACAGCGCAAGCGCACTTCTCCCGGTCACCACGGCCTTCAGCGCTTGCACCCGCGCAGATCCCAGGGACGGCTGGTTCGGCCCTGCACGTGAAGAGAGAGATGGTGGCTATCCGCAAAGGCTGATCGGCAGCGCGCTGGGCCTGAGTGGGTGGGTAAGCAGGGGTGGGCAGAGGGTGTAGGTGAGGAGTAATGGGCAGGGGAAGTTATGGTGGTGTGAGGGGCAGTTAGAGGGAGGGATGAGTAGAAGGAGGGGTGGATAGGGAAGAGGTAAAAGGGGAGGGGCAGGGCGAGTAGGGGAGGGGTGATTAGAGGGTGAGAGACGGGTAGAGGGAGGAACAGGTTGAGGGGAGAGGCAGTAGAGGGGCGTGTATAGGATGGGGTGGGTAGAGGCAGAGCGAGTGGAGTGAGGGGTGAGTAGAGGTTGGGTAAAGGACTGGTCAGGTAGAGGGATGGTGGGTCGAGGGTGAATAGAGGGCTAGAGCCTGAGGAGTGAGCAGGAAATGCTCAGTCCTGATGCAGGCCAAAATGGACACAGCCTATGAATGCTGACGACATCTCCACAGGGACCAAATATGTTTCCCTCAGGTCAAGCAAAGGGTGAACTTGAGCTACCTACTCCTGACCTGTAACATTATCCTCCTAAAGTTATATCCTAAAGTTTAACATTACATATGTTGAAAGAAGAGAAAACATGCAGATGTTGTTGAAAATTTTCAATAAATATTTAGTTCAGCCCTCGACTTAGTCCAAGTTTTTAAATTTTGGCCCTCCGTGAATTTGAGTTTGACACCCCTGATCTACAGGGAACGACGGAGTTGAAGCACCAGATCCACATCACCTAGGACACACTCTGTTCTCGCCACTGCCATCAGGAAGGAGGAATACGTGCCACAGGACTCGTACCTCCAGGTTCAGGAAGAGTTGCTACTCCTCCACCATCAGATCCTGAACAAGACTCATTTAGAGGCTTATTTAAGAAATTTGCTCATTATTTACTCCTCAATATTTACATTTCTGTATTTGCAGTCTGTGTGAATTTCCTTGAGTACAGTTTTTTTGCACTACTGGTAAGTAGAAATTCTGCCTGGCCCGCAGAAAAAGGAATCTCAAGGTTGTATGTGATGCCATGTATATGCCAATAAAGTTGAACTCAAGCTTGGAAGGACAGGGAGGTGCAGAGGGAGTGATCCTTTCAAAATGTTGGAAAGTGAAAGGAATGGGCTCGGTGATGCGATGACAATTGGAGATGGCAATGATTTTGCCTACAATCCTGGTTTCTCTCCAACCACCACGTTTTGCTGTTGATGCATAGGCACAAAGACCCAGCAGTGACTAGGTACAGCTAACAAACTACAAAGAATCCACTGTCAAAGGTTTTAAAGAATTAAAACTATTGAACTAAACAGAGTCATGCAATGCTGCTTTATTTACTTGTTTGCCTGCATACGTGTTGTGTCTTGTGTGTCATCAATACCAGAACTGTCAGTGCTTTTTGACACTGAGATTAATGAATGGTATTCTGCAACGTTAGGTCCCTTGTAAATAAAACTGAGTAACACACACACACACACACACACACACAGAGACAGGTTATGTCCTAACTTTGTGAGCAAGTGTGCACCATGGTCCAGAGAAACACTGCTTCGTCTGGTTCTACATGTAGTCTGATTATGATAATAAACTTGAACAAATCCTTGACCATCAAGAACCTGTTTTCAGCTCAACTTGCACTTTCATACCTCAAAAGAGTAGGACTCCATGACACGCATTATAGGAGGCTGAGGGGGTACCTTAAGAGTTTTACAAAATCATAAGGGGCAACGTTAAATAGTCTCCTCTCCCCCACACTTCAGAATAGTTGAATCTAAAACTGGAGGGCATGGATTTATGAAAAGGTTTAAAAGGAGCCTGAAGGAAACCTTCACAAAGGACAGTGAAGCTGTCAGAGGAAACAGGAGTGGGGACAATTGTAACATTAAAGACAGACAGGTACATGGATACGAAATATTGAGCAGAATATGAACACATGGGACTAGCTTGCCTGGCATGGAAAGTTTGGGCAGAATGTCCTGTTTTCATGCTGCAGAACTTAATTACCCTTTATTGCCCAGATTCTTTAACTTCCCTAGTTTATTTTTTACATATAGCACTGTAACAGGCCCTTCCGGCCCACAAGCCCGTGGCTCCCTCCCCCAACTATACCAAGTAACCTCTAAACCCTGCACATTTTCAAGGGTGGGATGAAACCGGAGCACCTGCGTAAAACCCATGCAGACACGTGCGGAAGGTACAACCTCCTTATAGGCAGTGCCGAATTCAAACCTGGGCCGCTGGTGCTGTTGCGCTATGATCGCATTGAGCTCACCGTTGTTTAGGTAAAACCCGACAACACGGATAAAAAGTCCAAACAACAAATGCCAGGCTGAGTATTTTTTTCTTGGAATTTCTTTATTTTGACTTCGCCAGACAAATATAACCTTGCATTTCCCGTGACCTCAGTATCTTTTCATAGCTTCAGTGCACTGAACTGTTCAAAAAAAAAACTCGCATGCACACACAAGCTAACCAGCCGAGAAGGATCTCCGCAACAGAAAGGAGCAAAGTTATTCTGCATTCTCTCTTGTACTTGCAGTTTGGATCTTTCAAAACTGCACATCTACCAGTACCTTGTGGAATAGTTAGGGGTGGGAAGTGTACAACCACTGTCCAAGACAACCGACAATAGTCTTTAAGATCAGCAGAAATGCTGTACAGTATACAGAGAGCACAGCAGCAAAAGATTAAGTAATTAAAGTATTCTCCACATATAGATGCTTATGCATTTCGATGGAAGTTGTAAAGAGCCCCAACACGGCTACAAGCAATAGGCTTACAAGGGGCTAATTCCAATAAAAGATTAAACACATACACCCATGAAATTTTGCATTAGTGTAACCTGTAATAACTAAAGCAATGCCAAATGAAGATATGAATGCTAAGCTCACCCACATACTCTGTGCTGGGAAAATCAACATTAATTTTGTCTAAATTAAGCCTCCATTACTCCAATAAAATTTAAACAGTCTTTAACACAAAGTATACCAGAAGCGCTACAACAGTGTAACGGCAATACAGCTCAGACTGGCACTAACCTGTACACACCCTACATATTGGGACTGCTGCATAGAGACAGAATTATTTTAAATAATCTGTTATTTTTGTGTGTGTGTTTTTTTTTTAAAGTCAATTCCTCCTGCCTCAATTGCCTGTAAGCGACCTGAACACATGGCTGAAGACAAAATTGTTAAATACTGGGAGACCAGGAAATAGGATGCAAAGTGGGTGACTTTCCAGAGAGGTCTTCAGCAGTGGTTGGGTGATTCACTCTACAAAGACAAATCAAAGGAGACACCTTAAGCAGTACGGAGGATAACATGAATACCAGAATCTGTAAAAACTGGATTACTCATTTCTCCAATCTTCAGCGAATAGGTGGCTTCCTCAAATGGTCTCTGCATTTGACCTACAAAGTAAAAAGGCAAAATTCAATGTCAAAACACAATGCTGGAAAAAAAAAACTCAGCAGGTCAAACAGCGTACTTCGTATAGCAAAGATAAAAATACAGTGTTGAGGGCTTCACCCATGACCAAAATAAAATGGGTGCCTGAATAAAATGGTGAGGGGGCAGGGGCACAGGCAAAAGGTAATTAGGTGGATTAGGGAGGGAGGACACAAGAAAAATCAGGGGGAGGGGAAGAGATGGCTCTGTGAATGGAGAGGGAAGAGGGAGGAGATAGACTGATAGGGAAGAGAAGGAGAAAGGCAAGTTTTATTCCTACTTACTAAAGAGCAATGTACAGTAAACACCTGGTGTCCACCTGTGGGGATTGGTAGATAGATGCCAGATGCTGGAGGTTGCACGTTATGAAATTGCCGAACTAACCACCAGAGGGTGCAAATTTTATCTTTATAAAAACCCAAATACTGCAATTAGCAGACACGGATCTTAAGTGATCTTAAATATGGATGGAAAAAGTTCTCAAAAAGTGGGTCCAATATTTTTGCAAATTAGAGCAAGTCCAAAACATATGTAACAAAGAGGCATTGAATATTTTACATTTGTCACAAAATGAACTAATATCAGAATAAATTTGAGCAAGTTGGAGTTTGGAGAAATGTACACGATGTAGCAACTTGAATTGAATAAGACCATGTCTAGCACACAATGAGGAATCGTAAATCAGGCCCAAAATTTAAGTTCATTCTTCTTCTGAGAAAGAGATATTCAGATCATTCTCCCATTCAGTTTTAACTCCACACAAATTGCCTTCATATTCAATAGTTTATAATATAAAGTAGATATTATGTCTTTATGAGCAAATTGTAACTCAAAGATTTCATCGATAAAATTTGGGTCAGTAAGAGAAGGGAGCTTAGAGCGAACAAAATTTGATAGTATCTGAAATAATGTCTATTTGATAGGTTAAATATCATCCCCACTTGTTGAAGAGGTACAAAATGTTGTACAGGTGTTCCTTCGTGTTACAGAGGGTAAGGGAAGAGTCGTGCCCCTACAAATAATGAAATTTATAATTTAAAAAAGCGTTGATTTAATTACTTTCATTTTTCCACAAAAATAATTCTAGCAGATCAGGCAGCATTAATGGGTGGAAATGGTCAGTCAACACTTCGGGCCGGGATCGTTCGAGGTTGAAGAAGGAAGTGGTGATATCAAAGGGGAGAAAGAAGTTGGTAGGGAGAAAGAGGGAGTGACCATGGGAGTGATGGAGAGTTAGAGAGAACAAAGACTAGTATGTGGAGGGGGGGGGGTTTGTAGGTTAATTGATGTATTTGGGAAAGCATGAGCCGAAAGCATTTATTACTATGCTGTATTGCTAAATTTTTGGAAAAACATATTTTAAATAAAGAGGAGATGGAAAGTGGATCCAAATAGAGGTGCAGTGGAGGGGAAGAAATATTCATGCTATTGTTTTTAAGGACACCTAGGGGGAGGTGTGGGGGGAAATACGATGTTCACACAGAAAAAATTAACATCTGGTTACAGATCTTTTCAACAGAATAAATGATTAACTGAAAATATTGACATGGTTTATCACTCCATAGTTATGTCAGGTTTCCAGCACCTCCTACATTATATTCAGAATCCAAGGATGACATGAGTCAAGTGGAACCTAGTGAGAGTGTGTGCGAGCCACAGATATTGATTTCTATATGTTTAAATTACTTTCAACTATTTAAAATTTAAACCATCTTCAAAGTTACATACTCTTCATCATCAATACGCCACAGTATAAACTATGTGGAGACACAAAACAAAAATGATATAAATGCAGAGTCACTCTTGCTCCCTAGGAGAAACAATGCTGCAGAATCTCAGCCGGTCAAACAGTGAACTTTAAATAGCAAAGATAAAGATGTATAACCAAGGTTACAGACTGGAGGCCTTCAGCAAAGGTACAAGCAAAATGTTGACAGGTGCCCAAAGAAAATGGAGGAAGGAGCAGAGTCCCATAGGCAGGAGGTTATAAGGGAGGTGGGGGGGGGGGGGGGGGGGTGATGGCTCTGAATGGAGAGGGAAGGGCATGGAAAGCTGGGGGAAAGACAAAGGGAAACAGAAATGAGGGAGAATGGAAAGTAGGACATCACCAACTTCTGCTAGTCTCCCTCCTTTGCCATTGCCCCTTCTCCAAGCTCTGCACATTTTTCACATACCTATCCAATACCCATTAGCAGGCTGCTAGTGATTCCACTGCCACCACTCACAGGCAATGAACTTCAGTCCTTAATTACTCCCAGATTTGTTTTGTATTTTTTGCCTCAATTTTAAATCAGAGCTCCCGAGTTCTTGAACCATCAGCTTCTTTCACCCCATCCAAAACCCTCCAAAATCTCCCATCAACTATTGCTCCAGTTGCAATTTCTAGAATAGACAGGATAGAGTTCCCAAATGTCTCCAATAAAATGTTTTATTTGAATGAAATTCCCCTTTGCAATAATCCAATAGGCTGAGTCAACCTTAATGTGTCTCCATTTGAGGAACCATAAGGGAAAGGGAAAGAAATCCAAGTGCAGTAAAACCCCTGGTATCTGGAGCCTATGAGGATTGGTAGATGCCAGATAAGTGGTTGCTTGAGAATGCATATTGAGTGATTGGAGAATGGTGAGGCTTGCCAATTTTAAAAGTGCATTTTTTTACCTGTTGCTCCAGAGACCAGGGCATTTTACTGTAGGTATGTAGTTGGAGGGCAGATGAAACCAAGTGGAGGAGAATCAATGTGGGAAGGAATAGAAAAGGTAAACAAAGGGAGAGGTGCACTGTGTGGACTGGTGGAAGGAAAGGGGCATGTTCATGGTGTTTGGCCACCCAAGAGGAAAATGAAGTGCTATTTCTTGTTTCTTCAGCCCTGGGGAGGCAGAGAAGGTGGAGGAGAGATGAACAGATATGTTGGTAAGGGAAGAGAGCGCTGAACTGTCCCGAGGAGAGGGCAGGTGCTCTGCAAAACCGTTGCCGTGCCCATACATGGTCGTGCCCACAGGGAAGGCGACACATTGCGAGCACCCAGTGCCCTTGAATCTCTACCTCAACCAGAAGAGCTATGTGGCCTCTGGATGGTGGTGAAGGAGAGCATTTAGGGATAAGTGTTGCACATGCTGCAGGTGTAGGGGAAAGAGCCAAGGGTCAGGCAGGAGTGGGAGAGAAGGGACGTTCAGAGTGGTCCCTGCAGAAATGGGACAGTGGAGAAGGGAACATGTGACTGGTGGTGGGATCCCATTGAAGACAAGAACGCATGTTTGTCATCCATAAATTTAACTCCATATCTTGATTGTTAATAATAAGCCAAGGTTTTATAAAAAAATACAAGTCAAAAATATTTGAGCAAATTAATCTGATGGGAACACGAGTATTTAGCTTTTTTTTTTATACAAAGCAATAACTTTGAAGTGGCTTGGATGCCCAAAGGCTAGAGCCAAAACTTGTAATACAAAACTGCTGCCTTTTTCTTGTCAGCCTGAATCAATTTTCTATTTTAAACCTCATCTGACATTAGCAATTTATACCACAAAGAGACACAGCAGGGAGCTATTACACAACAATTTACCAGGCAAGATAGAGGCAGGATGAACCTTTAAGAAACAATGGTTGGACTGGAAGTGGAATAATAAATCTAGTTCAGAAAGCCATACTTTAGGAAAGCTGAAGGTGTAGCAGAGAGTCAATGAAATTATTCCAGGGATACCCGGCAAATATTAGAGTACAATGCGAAAAAAAAATTCCCCTTTTTCCCCTCAAAAATGGGGGTGGTTCAGGGGTCGCATTATACTCGAGAGTAAAATTTAAAAAAATTTCTGCAGGCGAGCAGCTTGACTCTAGCAGCCGAGGGGGGAGGGTCGTGAGAGACTTCACCGCGAATCGGGCGGGTGGGGGAGTCGTGAGAGACGGCAGCACGACTCAGGCGGGGGAGGGGTTAAAAATTTTCCCCTCAAAAATGGGGGGGGGGTGTCGCATTATGCACGGATATTTACAGTAAGCGACTGCAGTTCTACAGATGGATTGGAGAAGCTGGGATTGTTCTCCTTGAAAGGGAATCTGATCGAGGCATATCTCTCTCCCCTTCCCCCTGTACCTGCTAATACCTGCCTATATTATCTATACCGTCCCCCTCACTCTCTTCATTTGTTTGTATTCTGCATTTTCTTTTTGCTGTTCACTTGAATTCCGTAATAATGCACGGATAAACGCAAATAAAAAGAACAATTCTCTTCGCCATCCCACAGATGCTGCTCTCAACCCATTGAATTCCTAGAAGAGAATGGTTTTTGAAGAATCAATTGTGTTTAAAAGCGAGCTGGATAATTATACAAAAATAAAGTATTTATGGCAGTGGATAAAGAGGGTGGGAGAATGGGACGAGCTGGATTGTGGCTTTTAAGTAAAGCCGATGATGCTTTGAAAAGCTTCAACCGTTATGTGACATTGCATCACCCCACAACTAGCTGGCAGCAGTATGTACCTGCCCTGCAAGGAAACCTGTGAGAAAGCTATGATTGAAACGATAAGACCCCAGAGGCAGCATGATGTTTGTGTGAATATCTCAAAATCTCCAATTAAAGAAACAATGTTTTTCTTTCCCTCAAAACGTTTCCATAAACCATAATTTTGTAGCTGTACAACGTCATTATACAGAGGGGACATTTTGACCATTAAATAATCTTCAGCAGGTAATCAGAATGTGCCATAACACTGCTAAACTCCATTAATCCAGGAGTTTTTATTAAATTAAATTGAGGCACTCAGCCCACTTCTAGTCCACAAGCCTGTGCTGCCCCAAATACACCAATAAGCTTACAAATCCCATGTTTTTTGGAAAGTGAGAGGAAACAGAACATCCAGAGGAAACCCATACATACACGGGGAGAACGTAAAAGCTCCTTACGGATGGCGTTGGGCTAACCACTATGTTAACTATGTCATCCAAATTGCACCTTTAATCTCACTTCGATCAAGATTTAGCATTCATAACTAGTCAATAAAGTGAGTCGGAGATATGAAAAGCCGGTCGGTGTGACTGGATCGAGATTGTGGTGTGGTTGGGGTGGGGGAGGGGGTCGATGAGTTGAGGAAAGGAAGCAAATTTAAACCATGTGTTTCTAAAGAGCAGAACTAATTGAGGCTAAAATTAAAAGAAATACAGCTCAACCATCCTATAAATAAGAATGATTATTTCTTCACCAGTTGTCATAGGGATAAACTGGCCTCACATTTGGTACCTCAGTAAGTGGCCCCATCCTGAAACATTGACTGATCATTTAGAACATAGAAATCTACAGCACAGTACAGGCCCTTTGACCCAGTGTTATGCCAACTCAATAACCTACTGCACCCACTGCCTAGAATTTCCCTGCTGCATAACCCTCCATTTTCTCAGTTCCATATGCTTATCTAATAGTCTCAAAATATCCCACTGCACCTGCCTTCACACTGTTGCCATGCATCCACCACTCCCTGCATGAAAAACCAACCCCTTGCATCCCTCCTGCACTTGCTCCCTAGCACCCAAAAACTATGCCCTGTCACGTTAGCCATTTCAGCCCTGGAAAAAAGGATATGGCCATCGATGTGATCAATGCCTCTCATCACCTTGTATACTTCTATGAGGTTACCCCTGATTCTCCTTTGCACCAAGAAAAAAAAAGACCAAATTCACTCAACCTACTCTCAGAAAGCATGCTCTCCAATCTAGGCAATATCTTTGTAAAGCTCCTCTGCATCCTCTCTATAGCATCCACATCCTTCATGTAGAGAGGTGACCAGAACAGAACACAATATTCCAAGTGGGGGTCTAAGGTCTTGTATCGTTACTGCTCTTGAATACAATCCCACCATATGCCTTCTTAACAAGACCACCAACTTGTGCAGCAGCTTTGAGCATCCTATGGACACAGACCCCACGTTCCCTCAGTTCATTCGCACTACTGAATCTCCTGGCTACGGATGCTCCCTGACCCATTAAAGATCCTCTAACATTTCATTGTTTGCTCAAGATTCTGGCATCTGGGGTTTGTATCTTTCTTTTTCAGCTTCACACTATTAACTGTGCACTACAGGGGAAAAAAAATGGATCCAAACATTCTGGGATATTCCTAGAATGACAAAGTTAAGACATACTCTTGCTCATTTGCTCTTTCCTGATGTAATGCAGGGGAGAATGCCACTGGAAAGTCAGCCCTTTAAAAGAAAAAGGAACAGAACTGGCTGAGAGAAAAAGCATTACATTTATTCAATAACAATGCCATTTTAGCCACAAACTGAGAATTTCAGGGTTGTATGTGATGTCATGCATGGACTCTGGCAATAAATCCAAAATCTAAATCAGGGTCTCAAAAAAATTACTTAACTTGGAAGTAACGGTTTGTTGTCAATTCAGTGGTTCAGAATGTATTCCCCATGCATCATATTATTGGTATGAGATGAAGAGGCACGAAAGGTGCCATCTATTCACAATAGGAAGTTGTTAATAGCTAAATTGCACAAAGTCAAAATGTGAAAAGGCCCCATTTACTTCATGCTAGATGGTGTAGAATTGGGGTCAATCAAGTGCCATTTGCTTTGTCACTGCAATTATACCAGCAGCATTTGAAGCAGTTAACTACCCCAGTGGCTGGTCACCATTGCTGCAAATCATATGGGCCGCTTAAATGATAAAGGTATCACATCTTACCTTTGCCAAAATATCCCAGATCTCCCCCTTCTCTTGCAGAGCTGCAATCACTGTATTTGGATGCTAGACTTTCAAATGATGCATCCCCAGATTTGATCATTTGGATGTACTCTAAATAAAGATACAAGGCGAACACAGTGGCTCAACATTCTGATGCTCCAATATGCTTTTAAAAATATACAAAATGCAATCCCAATGTCCTATAATAGGGACAAGACACAAAGCCCTAAAAGATCACACGAGGGAGCTGATTGCCAGAAACTGCATCCAAACAAATGCTTGCTGCATTACCCTTGGGTGTTACACAAGTGGAATTTGGGTATCTAAATTATAGCAGTTATACTAAAAGATAAAGCGCTCAAACTCAACAATGAGGGCACCATAAAGTACCAATTCACAACAGGCTCCGCATTAATCATCTCTTGCACAGCAAAATCAATAACTTCTTGCTGAGCTGATGCCTAAAATCAACAAAGCTCAACAGTTACTCCAGTCTGATGACGGAGCAGCTATCCAAGATATCCAATTCGACTTCAGATTTTTACACCAACAATCACATCATATCAAGAATAAACTCATTAATAATGTAGTTACTCTTTTATCACAACATTTATATGGACTTGAACAAGACACATCAAAAGTCCCCAGGTTTGATTGATTTTTGACAGTCTGGATGATAGTCCTGGCCACGATCCCACAACTCAGCAAACACAAAAAGGATTTCTTCAAGTGGAAAGTGCCGAGTTATTTAGTTCAACCAGATTGCATAGTTCAGACCAACATTTGCCCTATGAGCAAAGTACTGTATCTTTTTTTTCTTCTTCTTTTCTTTGGCTTGGCTTCGCGGACGAAGATTTACGGAGGGGTAATGTCCATGTCTGCTGCGGGCTCGTTGGTGACTGACAAGTCCGACGCGGGACAGGTAGGCACGGTTGCAAGGGAGAATTGGTGGGTTGGGGTTGGGTGTTGGGTTTTTCCTCCTTTGTCTTTTGTCAGTGAGGTGGGCTCTGCGGTCTTCTTCAAAGGAGGTTGCTGCCCACCGAACTGTGAGGCGCCAAGATGCACGGTTGGAGGCGAGATCAGCCCACTGGCGGGGGTCAATGGGGTAGGCACCAAGAGGTTTCTTTAAGCAGTCCTTGTACCTCTTCTTGGGTGCAGCTCTGTCACGGTGGCCAGTGGAGAGCTCGCCATAGAACACGATCTTGGGAAGGCGATGGTCCTCCATTCTGGAGACGTGACCCACCCAACACAGTTGGGTCTTCAGCAGCATGGATTCGATGCTTGTGGACTCTGCCAGCTCGAGTACTTCGATGTTGGTGATGAAGTCATTCCAATGAATGGATACACTCGAGCAATAGTCGATCCTGTATAATAGTCAACCGCCACCCCCCACTTTTGGCCCAAAAATCACGTTATCCGTATGACCCATGTAAAAGTCGACCCCCTATTTTTTGGCCCTGACTGCCCAGGCGAGTTCCTGATGGCCTGACCCCGGATCCTCATCCCTCATCCCGGCCATCTTCCCACCAGAACTCTGGACACCCCAACTGCAGATCCTCGCACCAGCCACCCACCCACCAGCGCTCCCAATGACCCAACTGTGGATCCTTGCCCCAGCCATACGCCTATCAGAGTTCCAACATCCAACTTGCCACCTGGGCCCATTTGAACTCCAACACCCCAAACAGACTTACCAACCCATCTGAGCTCCTGACACCTTGAACAACACAAGTACTTACCTGGGTCAAAAGTTCGACTTGCATAAAAGTCGACCCCTCCCCAAAATTGACCTGAAAAATTGGTCCATAAAACTCTATTATTGCACAAGTATGTAATATATTACACCAGTCCTATTTTTTAAATCATACGATTCTCCAAGACTTACTTCTATAGGTAATTTTTCTAAATAAAAATGTCATTTGAAACCCAATCACTAATTGGAAAAACAGCTGCATATTAAAGGTAACCTTTTGCTCCATTGTACAATATCCATAACAATAAAATCATTGCAATTAACTCAAGCCCTCCATTCGCAAGAACATCTTCGTCAATCTTTCATGAAACATTTCCAGTTAAATGACAATGCTTTGTGGCAAAGGAATTTAAACAGATAAGCTTGTGCTTGATCATTTTCATTGCAGAAAACACAAAACATCTCCAAGAAATGTTGGGGAGAACGAGGGGTCCAATGCAAAGAGGAATTAAAATAAATTAGTACCAGTGACATGCTATCAGAAAGTTAATAAGTCTGAAAACTCATCAAATCTCAAGCATTTGTTCATTTACATCCTGATGCTTTGAAAGCAGTGACTTCGGAGAATAGATGCACCAAAATATTCCAAATTATGTATTCAGGAATAGTTCCTGCAGTTTGCAGGGCAGTAGTCATTATTCCAGTCTTTCAAAGAGAAAAAACACAGGCAACCTGTTGGCTTAATATCAAAAACTCACTGCCCATTTTTGAAATGACACAAAGATTAATGGATCTATCACCTCCTACTTCCAGATATTCACTGATAGCAAACAATACCAATTCAAGTTCATTATTATCATATAAATATTAAAGTACAACCGAATGAAACGGAATTCTTCAGTCCTCCATGTAAAAAAAGAGACATAGCATACATATTTACAAGTGATTTACAGTATGACCATATATCAATTACAGCATGGAAAGAGGTCATGTTAGCCCTTCTAGTCCGCACCAAACTTATATATGCAGTACATATATAAAATAATATTTTGTTAAATAATATTAGTCTCAGAAGAATTTGCATCAGTCAATCAACAGTCTTGCTGTCCATAGGAAGGAGCTGTTTCTCATACTGGTGGTTCTGGCTGATGTTCCCGTTTTTCTTTCCTGATGGAAGTAGCTGGAAGATGCTGTGCGTGGGGTGGGAGGAGCGCTTTAACGATTTTGAGAGCCCTCTTCAGACAACGATCCTGGCAGATCACATCAATGGAGGGGATACCCCAGTGATCCTCTCTGCCGTTCTTACGGCCTTGTTGACTGATCTCCGATCCAATGCTCTACAGCAACCGCACCATACTGTGATGCAGCTCGCCAACTAGTAATAGAGATCCTGTAGAAAGTCGACAGGATGGTGGTTGGAAGCCTTGCGAGCCTCAGTCTTCTCTGGAAGTGCTGTTGCGCCATCCTGACAAGTGAGGAGATTTTCTGCGTCCAGGGTAGGTCACTGCTTAAGTGGACATTGAGGAACTTGGTGCTCTCTACTCTCTCCATGATAGAGTTGCTGAAGTGTTATGGAAGGTGGTCGTCCCTGGTCCTGAAATCCATAATCGTCTCCTTTGTCTTATCCACGTTGAAACTCAGTTTGCTACTCCTTGCCTTCAAATGAACTTTTGGTCTTACCTACTTTTCCCAAGTAATGTCCTCATAGCTGCACTTCAATTCTGATTTCAGAATGACTTCTCTCTGGCCCCTTTAATAGCTGGGTATCAAATTTAAAGCACTGTATTTCTTGTCACCTTGAAGGTCACATTTAGGAATGGTGCATCTGACATTTCTTTATTTAAATTAACACATTTTCTTTCCACGTTGAAGATTTCCCCTTTCAGTAAGGTTCAACTATTGATCAAAGTGGTAAAAGAAATGTTTATAAGTAGTCTTCAAAAAAAAATTATAGGATCAACAGATTTTTCCAGTTGGCAGCTCCGATTTGAATTTGGGAAATGATACTTTTGCTCAAATGTCACAGTAAGCCAATTCAAGTCACAGAGGTATTGTGGTTCCAACAAGGTGGGCATTGCCATCCACTTACCATTCAATATCTCCAGTGCTTCCTCTTTGCTGCGTGTAATCTCCTCTTGTCTCCAGGAGGATGGCCGGCGTGACTGGGTGTGCTTCACTAAGAGATGTGAGCACCGGACTTTGTCAGGCTCAACAGAACTGCAACTCCCACTGGCTTTTGGACGTTCCCATTGGCTCTTATTAGTTATATGATTGAAGAAGTAAATACGACCTACAAAACAAAGTCAAGTCAGACACATTAATATTCCTTGAAGTGTCAATACAGCCAAGCAGAAATCAAAATGGCTTTTCCCTCCTTGCTTTCAAAAAGGTACAATTCAAGGAATCATAATGAGAATGCGTATAATGACAACATGATCCCCTGTCAGAGGGAAGCCAATCTGGTAATGTGGAGAGACTCCAATTACAGGAAACTGGAGCAAAAGAAAAATTGATGAAGGATTTCTGCACAAAGCATTGGCGATTCTTTTTTCGCCCACTGAGGCGGCTCGACCTGCTGAGTTCTTCCAGTGAGTGGGCTGTTTCTTTACTCCTGATTTGGTAAAATTGCTTTCAATCCTACTGGTTGGTGACCATACCAAATATTAACTTTATGCAGATAATGTGAATGAAATTATTCCCCACTTGCATTACTTTCAGATGTTCAGGGCTTCCCATATCTTAGGATGCCCCAGTTTTTTTGTGTAGTGACTTCTACAATGCCCATTTCTCTTCCACATGCTAATCTTTAACATCTTGAAGTCTGATGTTTCCATGACATGTAGTTTACATGCCCAACTATCTCAGAATTAAACAGCCAATTTTTGAAATGGCAGAGGTTTACTCCAATGAGTCAAAGAAAAGTTGAAGCCATCAACCTTATGATTTTGCTCTCCAGCCACTTCTTTCATCTACTTTTTGACAGTTTTCCAAAACTATCAGATAACTTGCCATGTTAATGATGCATGATACCAAGTTACTCTCAGGTTTTCTAGTGTCACTCTAAGTTGATCATATCCTCTCTAAGTTGATCATATCCTCTCTAAGTTGATCATATCCTCTCTAAGTTGATCATATCCTCTCTAAGTTGATCATATCCTCTCTAAGTTGATCATATCCTCTCTAAGTTGATCATATCCTCTCTAAGTTGATCATATCCTCTCTAAGTTGATCATATCCTCTCTAAGTTGATCATATCCTCTCTAAGTTGATCATATCCTCTCTAAGTTGATCATATCCTCTCTAAGTTGATCATATCCTCTCTAAGTTGATCATATCCTCTCTAAGTTGATCATATCCTCTCTAAGTTGATCATATCCTCTCTAAGTTGATCATATCCTCTCCCAAAACAGCTGCCTACTCTACCTCCATCATCTAATTTTCAAAAAAATCCATCAAACACACCTCTTACCTTGAGTATTGTAGTATACTCGATTCTCCTCCAGCTAAACACATTATCCACAATTACTGCCCATGCCCCAAAGTAGTAGTCCTGCCCACATTAATCAATATCCCTTTTCACACTTACAAGTGGTCCCAAGAATTAACGGTCAATCAGCATAAAAAGGGTCTGGTGTGGAATGAAAATCAACTCAAGCCAATGTGAGATGACGTCAATTCACACTGGGATTGACTGCCTTGACCTCTAATCGATCCCTGGCATCTGTAGACACCAGCGTTGCAATCAGGCCAGTGTAGAACGGACAATCGCCTTCTAGGACAGAGGTTTTTGTACGAGTGCAGAAACGTGAGCAAGATTAAAATGAAGGGATACAGGTAAATTTTGCCAAGGGAAAGTCGCAGCAGGGGAGAAAGAGGAAATGAACAGCAATTAGTGGACTATTTTCAAACAGCATCAGAAAGTTGGTACCGCTATCAAGCACAATTTATAAATACCATGGGAAAAAGCAATGGCAGACCTGCCCTCCCATTCTGGGAAATCAGGTCTGCCATCGGTTCCCACCCCCCTCCCCCCCCCCCACCACCCCACAACGTGATAGCGCTACCAATTTTCCCACGCTATATGAATTGCTATTTCTAGCTAGCACTTTCCCACAGTCCCTTAAAGGTTTATCTAGGTCAGCACAACAATAGGGGCTGATGTTTCTCCAGCTTTTTGTGTTTTCACTACCACCCCACCCCCCAACCCCGTGTCCACAGAATTGGGTGTTTTACCTCAGGTGAATGTAGATGTATGAAATTTAATATGAAGACATAAAGTGAAGAAGGCAGAGGGTAGGCGGTGGCAGCCCCGATCCGGGCAAGAGCGAAGGGGAGGCGGCGACCCCGGCCTCAGTTGAGTGAGGCAGGCGTAGGCCACGGTCCGGGCAGAAAGTAGGAGGCGGCAGCCCCAGTCCGGGCATAGGGAAAGCAGCGGCGGCCTTGGCCCCAGTCCGGGCAGTGTGGTCCGACCTAGGAGGGGAGGCAGGCCCCTCCAGCCCAGGTAAGAAACCTGCATAGGAGAAGGTCACTCCGATATAAAACCTACGACCCAAGGACCTCGCTGGCACGTCCCAGCTTGCTTGGACACGGCACACGAACCATGGGTGTAAAGGGTGGGGCCAGTACTGCACGCACTGCACTCCACCTAAAAGCTCCTTTGCGCA